>NC_029794.2:9919681-9935972 GCF_000816755.2 Arachis ipaensis | reverse complement strand
ATACTCTAAAAATAAAAATAAAAACAAAAACAAAAACATTAATTAAAAATAAAAATTAAATAATAAAGTTAAAAATGCGTTGAAAATATATACAAAAAATTCATTTATACTTATTACCAAGAATTCCAAAAATAATTGAGCTTAAACAGGGTTGGAATCATTGTGAGCTTACCCTAACACTCGGAACCTCTGTGGCTCTGTCTCCCTCGGTTCTCAGACTCAAAATTCTCTCCTCTCTCACTGCCTAGCCCACTAGAGTCTCTTTCAATCTCACTCGAGTCTCGTCTCAGTCACACTCGCCGGCGTCTCGTTGTTCATCTTGCCGACGTCTCGCGGCCTTCCTCGTCATCTCACTCGAGTCTCGTCCCTGGGCTCATCGTCGCCGGCGGCAGAGGCAACTCGTGGGATCGTGGCTTGCTTCGTCGCGTTCCGTGAGGTCGTCGTCTTCTGGTTTCTGTTCGTCGTCATCGCCGTGGACCGTGGACCGTTGGTGAGTCCCCGTTCTCTCTCTTCCAGATTTTCCTTCTCCCTGTATTTTGAGATGTTGCTGAATTGCTAAAATCAATTAATTTGCCTTGTTGTTGATCTAAATGTTGCTGTAAATCATGACTGAATTAGGAATTGTTGAATTTGTTGTTGTAAGTTGAATTTGTTACTGAATGTTGAATTTGTTGCTGAAAATATCACTGGGCTAATTTTTTGGTTGATGAAAATCATCTCTAAGTTGAATTTGTTGCTGATTATCACTGAACCTTGAATTTGTTGCAGTCTTGCTGAAATAATCACTTAGCTAAATTTTTTGCTACTGTAAATAATGTTTGGAGCTAAACTTTTTGTTGCTGAAAATGATCATAGTTGAATTTGTTGCTGAAAGTTATCAATGAGCTGAATGTTGCTGTAAGAATAGATTTGATTTTTAGTATTGATTGAGTTGATTCTTACACAGGCAGTATTAATTTGGTATAATTAGTTGAATTTAGTTTTTAATTAGTTGGTAAGAATGCTATGGAAGATATAGATGCAAATCAAAATGAAGGCAATGTTGGTCAAGCTCCAAATTTGTCCGATAAAGATATAGATGCCGATTTTGAGATCACTCCTTGGACTTGATTTAGTTATTGTGTTATGTTTTGCTCTCTTCATTGAAATTGAGAAAGTATTTTGTACTAGTGACTAATTTATTTTCTATTTTTACATCATTAGTTATGTTTAAGAATTAATACTTGTTTGTTATTAATGTGTGTGTGAAGACATGCTTTTTTAATTTTAAGCTTATTTTTTGTAATTTTATATTTATATTTAATTGTGACCGGATCAACCAGGTTGATTACTGATTTGGTTTTGATAACTATGAGTTGGAATATATTCATGTATCAATTATATTATTATATTATATGCACACTTATTCAGTTATTCTTCTTCCCACCTTTTGGATGCAGCTTTCAGGCTCAGGGAAGAAGCAGAGGAAGTAGTATGCACAGTTGAGGAATGGGGTTGAAGAAAATGCTCAGACCAATAGCAACACCACTACACCTACCGTCGCCGCACCCACTCTCTCCTCTTCCAAACCCTCCTCTCCCATCTCCGCCGCCAGATCCCTCCCTCCCTCCGCCACCACCAACACTCACAGTGACCCCAATCCCCAACTCCCAATACCACCGCCTCCTCAACTTTCTCAAGACCCATCTTTCCCCACCTTTCACCCCAGAATCCCTCCTCCATTTCCTCAAATCCAAGCTCCACCACCACCCTTCCTTTTCCCACTACGACTTCCACGTCTTCACCTGGGCCTCCTTTGTCGACTCTTTCCGCCACAACCACTCCACTTTCCATTGGATGGCCCAAACCCTAGCTCTCTCCCACCGCTTCCACCACCTCCACATCCTCCTTGATTTCATTGCCTCCAACCCTTGCCCCTGCTCCGACTCCATCTTCTCCTGCCCCCACACCGAATCCATCTTCCGCTTCGCCATCCACGCTTACTGCAAAGCTGGCAAATTGGACGAAGCTGTCTCCTCGTTCCGTTCCATGTGCAGGTTGATCGACGGTAGGCCTAATGTTGCAGTTTGTAATATCATAATTCATGGATTTGTGAAATGGGGCATGCTTGATAGGGCTCTGGAGTTTTATGATGAGATTGTTAGGGTTAGGATTAGGCCTGATTTGTTCACTTTTAACATCTTGATCAGTGGTTATTGTAGGAATTTGAAGTTTGGGTTGGCATTGGAGATGTTCAAGGAGATGAGAAAGATGGGGTGTGAGCCAAATGTGGTTACTTTCAACACTTTGATTAAGGGGATGTTTAGGGAGGGGAAGGTTGAAGAAGGGATTGGGATGGCTCATGAGATGATTTATTTGGGGTGCGAGTTCTCCAATGTCACTTGTGAGATTCTGGTTCGAGGACTTTGCGAGAAAGGAAAGGTTTTGCAGGCTTGTGAGATGTTAGTTGATTTCTCCAGAAAGGGCGTTTTGCCTAAAGGGTATGATTATTTTGATTTGGTGGATGCTCTGTGTGGGAATGGAGATGCTGATAGAGCATTGAGGCTAATTTATGAGTTGTGGGAGAAAGGATGTGTGCCTAGCTTGATTGCTTGCATTGTGATGATTGATGGGTTGAGAAGATCGAGGAAGACTAAAGAAGCTTGGAGATTAGTGGAAAAGATGCTTAAAGAGGGTATGATACTGGATGTTATGACTTTTAATTTTGTGCTTCAGGATATTTGCAAAGTGGGAAGAACAGAGGAAGCAAATAAATTAAGATTACTTGCTTCGAGCAAGGGTTTGGAACCAGACGACATGACATATAAAATTTTGGTTAATGGATACACAGGAGAGGGCCGGAAAATAGAGGGAGAGTCAGTGGTGAATGAGATGTTGGATAGGGGATTCATACCTGATCTTGCTTCATATAATGAATTGATGAATGCACTATCCACTTGTCAACGACACTCCACCCCCGGGTTAGCCTAACAAACTTGACCACACATAATACAAGTGTTCAAGGTTTAACTTGGTGTTCAATTATAATTGAAGCCTAGGATAAATGATATATGAATGATTGAGATCTTAATATGAAGAAAAAAACTTAAGGTGATTAATGAGAGTTGTCATCCATCATGTGAAGTCAGCTGGAGCACGAATGAAGTTAATCCGCAAGTCTTCTCTGAAGATGGTCCGTACTCAACTTGAATCCTCTTAGCCTATTTGATTCTATTACAAGATTATAGATTTAAATGGAATTGTCCCTGATACACAAAACCTAAATCCTTTGAGGACATTATTTTAACTGTAGGTATTTACTACTAATTTGAATTTGCTGTTGTGTATTTACGATACCTTGAATAGTGGTATTTTCAGATACGTTTTGGTTGTTGGCTTCTTTCATTGGGCCTTTGTAATTTTTGTTTTACACATTATATTGATTCTTTCAGGAGGATGTCCTATTGGATCTAATAGCAAAATAGAAGTGGTGATGTGGGTGCCAATGTGCCATCACATAACCCCGGCTAAGGACCTGGAGAGATATTTTTGGGGAATTCATGACGGCCTCAACCTTGCTTGGACTATGGGAATGAGGGAAATCATTATATATAGCGATGCCGCTGCTGTTATAGCCCTTATCAATAATCAGCGAGAATTCCGTAACCATCCCAATCCTTTGGTACGTTTAATTGCAAATTGGAAGAAGAAGAATTGGCAAATTTGCTTCAGCCACATACTCAGAAGGTAATAAAGTGGCGGACAGATTGGCGAGAATCGGCACTGAAATTGATCCTGGTCTTGTCTTGTCTAAGTGAAAGGCTTTGTGCGTGAAGATGGAAGAGGGGTAATACTTCCACGTATCTCCAGGCCCTAAGTGTGCTTTCTTTGTTTTCTTTTGTTTTTTTTTTCTTTCTTTGGGCCTATGGCCCCTCATATCATAAAAAAAGAAAAAGACAATCCAAGCTAGGCAGCAGACTCTAGTGGTTGCTGAGTACTTTGGATAATTGCAATACCATTACTTAAGTATTGCCGTGTTTCTCTATCTTTCCCAAATTGTGGAAATTAACATTGCTACAGATAGGATTAGGAGGAGTAAAAAACACAAGACAATACCAACACCTTGAGAGGAAACAAAAATACCAGATCAATAGAATCTTCATCGTCATGCTACAAGTTGAAAGTGTAGCAAGACGATATACAGTATGTGTTTCTAATGAGATTGAAGGGCAGTGGGCAATTAAGTACCTTCAAATTATACAAAATCTGAAGAAATCATTAAGCAAAAACAGGAAGTTGGGTTCCAATTATTATTTTATAAAATCCCAGAGAAACTTGTTAACGTTTTACATAGTGTATAAACTACTATAAAGGTAGCTTTAACTATAAGTAGTTTATATATTAGCAGTACCAAATATAATTAATAAAATAAGGTTTTGTGAATATGATTTGACAACTTATGATTTTTTGAGAATATAGTGTTTCCGAAGACAAGGGAAGCAATGGAGAACAAATAGGTCCAAAAATGGCTCTTAGGGTGTGTGTGGTTCAAGTATGTCTTTGTTACAAAGATTCCATTCCCCTAAGATATCCAAGGAGAAGGTGAAAATTGAAATGATGGTATTTTAATTGCCAGCTTTTCAAATTTTGAACCTCAAATTTTGAAACAAATATGAGAATATGATATTCCCATCTTAAAATTCCTAAGAATTATTTATAATTCCTCCAACTACACATACCCTTAAAGCTATACAATAACACTTGACACTATCTCAAAACTTAGACCATCAAATAGGATCGATGACCACACTAATATGGTGACTCAAAAATCTCAAAAGGAAAATAGAGACCTCATAAACTAATCGAAACTAATCTCTTAGTCAATTGGACCGATGGCCACACTAATAACCAGTGAGGTTCGTGAAAACCGGAAACAATTACAATCTGTAGACTTTGACTCCATTGTTCACCCTTCAACCTCCTGTTTAAATTGGCGTTTGTCAAATTAGAGTTTAAATGAAAGTATAAAGTGAAGTTTAAATGAAAGTATAAAATGAAATTCATTAACATCATCAGTCAGGAAAGGAGAGAGTTCTCCAGGAGCAGCATCCACAAAGTCCCAAGTGGGAGTTCAACAAAACAATGCAATCATTACATAAACACTTTTAATGAGATTCTTATGCAGTGTTTAGTTCCAATGATCAAGCCATGAGTCAAAATCCTGTTTTAAATTAATTAGTATTTTATGCGTGTGAAGAAGCCCTTGATCTCACTCATGGAAGGTAAAAAAAGTGAGTCAAAAAGTACCACAAAAAAATAACTCTATTTTGTAATTTTCATTCAATAAATAATCACAAAATCAGAACGAACTCACAAATACTCAGAACGACCTCAAGGTTGTAAAAATATAATTATGAAGCCATCGGCATCGCCCAGCAGTATCAATAGAATTTTTTTTTCATTTAAATTAAGAAGACAAGAAGTTAAAGTAACTATATTTTAGCATAGAATAACTAATGAAACATTTTAAGGTGTACATACTTCATGTTTCTGAGGTCAGGAATCTGTGGTGGAAAACTGCCAAGAAGATTGTACCATTTGAAATCACTAAGAAGGTTTAATAAAAAATCTAATCGATCAATAGTTATGTAGAGAATATGTAATCAATAATTTCTGTTGAAAAGAGGTAGAATATATTTGTTTAGTTAATTTATTTGTTTATATTTTTTAACGTTAGCTATAAAAAGTATTAATTATATATGCGGCTCTCACCCACCTGACTATCTGTTAAAGAATATGGGAAGATGAAGAAGAAGCAGATGAAACCCATTAACATTTTTGGACATGGTTCCTTGGTACACTGGGTATGAATTTAAAAAGCATTACATCACATTAACTTTTCTTTCCTTTCAATTTGTATATTTGATGTTTCAGGAAAAAAGTTTGGCAGGACAAAGGAACTTACAAAACCAGAAGAGGTAACTGAGAAACAACCCTTTCAGCTTCCTGACTTCATTGCTGGCACTTGAATTGAGAAAATCACGGGTTGTATGATCTTCTGCCTTCATATGTTATGACTTTCGTTCGAGTGAATTTTCTAGAGGAAAAATTCTCCTTATTGATTTTTAATATTGCTATGATGGAATAGCCTTGCATCCTACCTTTTCACTTATCTTTTGATTTTTCTATTTCTTTGAACTCAAGATTACGTAACATGGAACTACCTTCTATGGACCTAAGTTTTTTAATTAATTTCTACATTTTGTAGTTGCAGTTTGTATCAAGCTGTCTAAGTATTGTTTCACAAAGGCTTATATCGAGAAAGGCTTTCGGCAAAAAGTTGAAACGAATGAAACAAAAGCAAAGCGAGCGCATGCAACCGAAAATAGACATAGACTATCAGGTTCTATCTGAAAGTTATTTTTCTATAAAATAAAGAAGAGTGTTAGGGGCCAACAATTTTTGTGTTTTGTAACCATCAATAGTGTTTTTAATGGTTTGAGATTACATCAAATGGTGGGAAATCACTCACTTTTCTTTTGATGGTTAAGTGCTGGCCACAAAACACAAAAGTTGCTAGCCCCCTAGACTTCTTCTAAAATAAATAGAAAACTAAGCTATGAAAATTTAGTACTAATGTGGTGCATTAGCAAAGATACCTTTGTGAGATGCGTTTTCAGTATTGGAGAGTTAATTCGCATATCCGGTTAGTGCCTTCTACATGGAAAGTACGATCCCGTTCAACGTCTTTAGTGGTAAAGGCGCCACCCAGTTCAGTGCATCCTAGTCAACAATGCCAAGGAAAGGATACAGTTGCCACCATGACAAAAAGATAGTAACAGAATAACAATTTGATAAATAATTTATAAAACTTAAAAATATTATAGTTGATGACAGACATGAAAAATGTTTTGATTGACAAATTTTTGTTTAGGTATCATAAAGGGGTCTAACCCAAGGAAAGGAAACAAAAACAATAACAAACAAAGTACAGCCACTAACTAGTTCATTGTCACTTTAGGAGAAAGTGAAATGTAAAACTTATTAACATCATCAGTCAAGAAATGGGCGAGTTCTCCAGGAGCAACATCCAAAAAGTGGAATCCCTGAGGTTACTCCAAGCTTTGTTTCTATCTAAGTATGTACAAATTTGATCTCCCATGGTCTCTTTCGTATTTTGATCTATAGAATAAGGTTTTGATTCAATCTGCACTGGGAGTTCAACAAAACCATACGATCAAAACATAGCATTCACAATACTTCCTTTGGCGATGCTGCCCATCAGTATCAATAGAAAAAGAATAACATTTGGATTGAAACTCTGACTTGAAAAACACCCTACAAAGGTAGCTATATGATACACATAAGCACTTTTAATGGGATTCTTATGCAGTGTTTAGTTCCAATTATCAAGTCATGAGAAAATAAGGTTTAATTACTCTGTTGGTCCCTATAGTTTTGCAAAATTTTTAATTAGGTCCCTATATATATTTTTTTTTAATTGAGTCCTTACACCAATTTTTTTTCCTTTTATTTGAGTCTCTACACCAATTATTTTTTTTAGTTGGGTTCTTATACAATTAAGCCAATTACTACCAAGAGGGGCCTAATTGAAAAAAAAAAGTTTGGTGCAGGGACCCAATTAAAAGAAAAAAAAAATATAGGGACTTAATTGAAAATTTCGCGAAACGATAGGGACGAACAAAGTAATTAAACCTTAAAATAATTAGTATTTTATGCGTGTGAAACGACCCTTGATCTCATCAAAGGTAAAAAGAAGTGAGTAAAAGCACCGCTAAAAAATAACTATTTTATAATTTTCATCCAAACAATGATCACAAAATAAAAAATAATTCACAATTACTCATAATGAATTCAATAAATTACCAAACAATCATATTCAGGTTTCCCATCCAAGAATCTGTCCCACCCATGGGGAGTCATAATCTTGGAATCCTAAACAAGAACGAAAACAAAAAGTTTTGGTCGGGTGGATATATAATGTATTCTTTTTAATTAACTTTGAAACAAATCATCTCACCTTCTTGTTAAGAAGACCTAAATCCTGAATTTCACGCAGAAGCTTCCATGCTTCCTTGTTCATATTTCTATGAAAAAGAATCATAATTATTGGATTATAACTATCAAAATTTGGAAGGTAACTATTGCCTTTCATCTTAGAAACTAAGGCCATTACTTCATCAATAAACCCCTTTTTGATAAGCTCATGTATCATAATATTATAGATATCAATATTACAATTCTTGGCCAAAAGACCCTCAAAAAACTCTCTTGCATCCCTTTCTTCCATCTCATCAAGAAGAGTACTGCACATGGACAGATATGAAGTAATCTATTTGTTATTATAAACTTTGCGAAATAATACAATTGCTTCATCAGAAGCTGGTTTATGCAAAAAGCATCTATATTGTCCCCTTTCTTTCATCTCATCAAGAATAGTTTTGACTGATGAAAACATCCCTAATTTGCATAAACCACAAATTAAGGAATTATTTACAATATCAAGAGCTACACCTTTGGTAAGCATCTTTTTAAAGAGACTAATGGCTTAGTCTATCTTTTTGTTCCTGCAATAGCCATTAATCATAATGTTGCAACTCTGAACATCGGACGCTAAACCTTCTCTGATCATCCTGTCAAATAACTTTTCTGCCTCATTCACTTCCTTAATTAAAAAGTAGTCATCAATTAATACACTATAAATCACAACATTAGGCATATAGCCTTATTTCAACATCATACTAAATACTTTTTGAGCTTCTCCAACTCTTCCTCTTCTGCGTCCATTAATATACTTAATGTATATTCATTTGGCTTGATGCTGCCTTTCATCATTTTTCTCAACAATTTAACAACTGCTTCTGATTTATTAACACCACAGTATCCGTAAATCAAAGAAGAATAAATGAACATATTGGGAGAAATTCTACGTGCAATCATTCTTGAAATCAAAATCTTCGGTTGCGAGCCCAATTTTGCATAATGCATCAACAACGATACTGTAGATTATTAATGGGCTTTAGTTGGTTTCTACTCTAGTATTTGCAGCACTTCAAAAACTTCTTCTATTCGATCTTCCTCACAAATTTTCTTGATTAACGTCCAATAAGGGATTTTGTTAAGCTGAAATCACATGGCATCTAACTTAACATGAAGCTCCAATGCTTCCATAAGGTAGATGCCATGGGATTTCAACTTTAACCAAGTCACTTATGAGACATTAATCAAGAGGATTTGTGAGAAAGATCGGATAGGAAAGCTATTGAAGTGCTGCAAATACTAGAACAGAAACCAACTAAGCCCAACTTAATAATATACAGCACCGTTGTTGATAGGCTTGTTGAGAAGGCCAAAGATTTGATTTCAAGAATGACTGCATGGGAAATTTTTTCTAATGTGTTCATTTATTCCTCCTTTATTTAAGAATGATGTTAATCAATTAGAATAAATTGTTAAGAAAAATGATGAAAGACAGCATCAAACCAAATGAATATAGATTAAGTATATTAATTCAATGCTTTGTGTAGAAGAGGAAGAGATGGACAAGTTCAAAAAATACTTAGTATGATGTTGAAACAATACTATATTCCTAATGTTGTGATTTATAGTGTATTAATTGATGGTTACTTTCTAATTAAGAAAGCTAATGAGACAGAAAAGTTAGTTTGACAGAATGGCACCCGATCTTTAGAATTGTCACATTATGATTAATGACTATTGCAGTAACAAACAAAAAGATAGATAAAGCCATTAGTATCTTTTAATGAGATCTGAACTAAAGGTGTAGCTCCTGATATTGTAACGTACAATTCCTTAATTTGTGATGTTTGTGATGTATGCAAATCAGGGATTTCATCAGTCAAAGCTCTTCTTGATGAGATTTTTAATCACTTGTTGCATACTATGTTTTTTTGCATAAACCATCGTCCTGTTCACGAGTTTATAATAACAGATTACTCCATATCCGTCCATATGCAGTACTTCTTTGAATGGTTTGTGAAAAATGTGGAAGAGGAAGGGATGCAAGAGAATTTTTTTTAAGATCTTTTGGCCAGAAATTGTTGTAATATTGATATTTATAATATTATGATATATGGGCTTACCAAAGAGGGGTTTATTTGATGAAGCAATAGCCTTAATTTCTAAGATGAAGGCAATGGTGACCTTCCAAATTTTGACAGATATAATCCAATAATTATGGCTCTTTTTCATAGAAATATGAATGAGAAAGCATGAAAGCTTTTCAGTGAAATTCAAAGTGAAAGTCTTCTTGGCAAACAAGGTGAGATGATTTGTTTCAAAGTTAATTGAAAAGAATACATTATATATCCACCCATGCTTCTGAACAAAACTTTTTGTTCTCGTTCTTATGATTGTTTGGTAATTTATTGAATTATTTTTGAGTAGTTGTGAATTCTTTTTTATTTTGTGATCATTTATTGAATGAAAATTATAAATAGTTATTTTCAGTGGTGCTTTTACTCACTTCTTTTGCCTTTGATGAGTGAGATCAAGGACTTTTCACACGTATACAATAATAATTATTTTAAAACAAGATATTGACTTATGGCTGGATCATTGGAACTAAACACTGCATAAGAATCTCATTAAAAATGCTTATGTGTATCATAGAGCTAACTTTGTATGTTGTTTTTCAAGCCAAAATTTCAATCCAAATGTTGTTCCTCTTTCTATTACTACTAGGGTCAGCATCGCAAAAGAAATATTGTAAATGTTATGTATTGATTGTATGGTTTTGTTGAACTCCCATTTGGGGTGCAGATTGAATCAAAACCCTATTCTCAGAAGGATAGATCAAATGCAAAAAAGACTATGGGAGATCAAGCTTGGAGTTACCTCAGAATTCCACTTTCTGATGCTCTTGGGGAACTCGCCCCTTTCTTGACTGATGATGTTAATGAGTTTTACATTTCACTTCCTTCTAACGTGATAATGAACTAGTTAGTAGTTGTACTTGTGTTTGTGATTGTTTTTGTTTCCTTTCCTTAGGTTAGGCTCCTTTATGATACCTAAACAAAAATTTGTCAATCAAAATATTTTTCATGTCTGTCATCAGCTATAATATTTTTAAATTTTGCAAATTATTTATCAAATTGTCATCCTTTTGAAATATACTGCTCAGCAGCTCTTTTTGCCATGGTGGCAACTGTATCTTTTTTTTAGCATTGTTGACTAGGATGCACTGAACCGGGTGGCACCTTTACCGCTAAAGACGCTGAACGAGATCGTAATTTCCATGTAGAAGGCACTAATCGGATATGCGAATTAACTCTCCAATACTGAAAACGCCTCTTATAAAGGTGTCTTTGCTAACACAGCATATTAGTTCTAAATTTTCATAGCTTAGTTTTCTATTTATTTTATAGAAAAATAACTTTCAGAAAACCGAGTGAAGTATTCAGATAGAACCTGATAGTCTATGTCCATTTTCGGTTGCATGTGCTACCTTTGCTTTGTTTCAACTTTTTGCCGAAGGCCTTTCTCCATGTAAGCCTTTGTGAAACAATATTTGGACAGCTTGATACAAACTGCAACTACAAAAGGTAGAAATTAATTAAAAAACTTAGGTCCATAGAAGGTAGTTCCATGTTACGTAATATTGAGTTCAAAGAAATAGAAAAATCAAAAGATAAGTGTTCAGTGAAAAGGTAGGATGCAAGGCTATTCCATCATAGCAATATTCAAAATCAATGGGGAGAATTATTCCTCTAGAAAATTCACTTGAACAAAATCATAACATATTAACATATGAAGGCAGAAGATCATACAACCTGTGATTTCCTCAATTCTAGTGCCAGCGATGAAGTCAAGAAGACTGACGGAAGCAGAGAAGAGGTGACAGCCAGAAACGATGAGGAACAGGGTGAGGAGGGGAGACACACCGACGACCCACAGTGAGGAGTGGATAGCGGTGATGGTGGCGGCTGCTCTTCATTGGAGTAGGAGGAAGATTGGAAGAGGAAATTAGGGTTGAGGTGTGGTGAGGTGAGGGACTAAACAAAAGGGGCTGAGGCTATGTGGGTTCAGACCAAGGTTGAGAGAACCGGACCGGTCAATGAACCTATAAGACTACTGGTTCACTGGTTCAATGATTTGACCGGGGTTTAACCAGAGTTCAACTGATTTGATTAAATATTAAATAAAATTATTAAAAATTTTATATATAATTTCAAATATTTAAATTTAATAATTTTTAACCTATTAAAATTTAAAATTTTATAGTTTCACATAATAACTATTATTGAATGAAACAAATTTTGTTATTTCACTCACTATTAACTATTAAGATATGAAAACATAGCATTATCAGTGTATAATAAACTAGCATTAGTATATGAAAGCCCAAGTGCAGTTGCTTTTCACAAATGAGGCAGTCCTATTTGAATAGAATCCAAGCGTTTCAATCAAATAGGATTAACGCAAAGTGATACATTTCCAACAAGTAGTGAAAGAATTTGAGGAAACAAAAAGATACTGCTATTAATTCTAAACTCGGAGGTAAGAGATAAAACCATTTTCCCATTCTCAAGTGCATCTTTCACCAAAGGGTCTTCATTTGAAGTCACAGGCAACACAGATCCAAAAGTAAATACTCCTTATAATACAAAAAAACCAGAAAGGCAGGGATAATGCTTACATGAGAGTGAGATTGGCGTTTCCTCCTCAAAAATTGCTGAAAAGCCATCTTAGTCGTCTATCCTCACTGAAAATTATTGGTAACCATGTTAAGATATTAAGCAAATTAATAAATCCCAAAACATATAAGAGATAAATTTTATTAGTAAGCATATGGAAGAAAAAACACACACAAAGGAAACATCACTAAATAACTGAGAATGCAGTGAAGAAAGATGAAAACCATGAGTTAAAGCAGTTTTCACATTTATCTAGATTCTCATGAGCTACCAAATCTCATGTAAATTTTAAAAGAATACACATTTTGTTGTTTGCTCCAAATTTTGAACAACATTTCCTTCCCAATAAAAAAAATAAAAAAGAACAACGGATTATATGAACAATGTCCACTTCTAAACAACAATGTGCACATATGAAATAGCTTGAAAACAATGAGAGTAAAAGCAGCATAGAGAATCATGAACAAAATTAAGTCATCATGAACAAAATTAACTCAAGCAAACAAAAATCATGAGTTAACAAAATCCAGCAAACAGAAATCATTGAACAAAATTAACTCAGTAAACAAAATCTAGCTACTCAGCAACTCAGTTTCAAACAACAGTAAAACACTAAAACCAGAAAAAATGATTCCAAGTCACACTGCTTACCGGCGGCAAGGATGAAGGGGAGTGACGGCGACGACAGAGGAGCGGCGACACCGGCGATAAGAGAGAGAGAGAGAGAGCGCTCGAACAGAGGAGACGGCAACGGCCACAGAGCTTCCGCCCGACGGCGAGGGAGCTTCCTACGACGACGACACAGCTTCCTAAGATGGCGACGGAGCTTCCTACGACGGCGACACAGCTCTTGCGACGGTGACAGAGCTTCTACACGCGATGCCTATACACGCAACGGGGCTGCGGGGGCTTGGTGGCTGCGGTGGCTGCGGTGGCTGCGGTGGCTGCGGGCGGCGGGACTGGGTGGCTAGCGTTCTTTCTTGAGTTTGTTCTTTCAATTTCAAAAGTTCAGATAGGAGAGAGGTGGGAGTGTGACTGGGCTGCATTGGGGGTCATGGGTAGATGTAGGGTTTTTTGTTTTTTATAAAATGTAAAACGGCGCCGTTTTAAGAGTGATACCGAACCAAAAACCTCTAAAGAACGGGTCGGTTTTGACAGTTTATTTGTTAACCGTTGATTCGACCGATTTTTTAATCGATTTTTTGCCATGCGATTTATGAGATCAATTGGGTCGGTCTGGTGATCGATTTTCGGTTAATCTAGTTGAATTGGCTTATCCAATTCGGTTTTTAGAATTATAGTTCAGATGCTCGGTAATAGATTTTTATTTTTCTTTTTTTTTTCCTATGCATCAAAACAATGCTGTTTCAGACCAACAATAAAAAACCGGTACCATTAAAAACTCGACCAGTTCGTCCAATTTATCGGTTAACCATCGGTTTATTATCAATTTTTTGTAGGACGGTTCTAAGGGTCAATTGGACCGACCAGGTAATCGGTTCTCGATTAATCCAGTTGAATTGGACGGTCCAGTTCGATTTTCAAAACCTTGAATTTTATAGAATTGATTTTGGGTAGGAATGAATTTGTGTCAACATGATTTATGTTTGGTAATTCTATACCAAATTTGATTTTGATAAAATAAATATTATTTGAATAATATTAGTTAAAAACACTTTTAAATTTTCAGTAAACTATAATTTTTCAAACTAAACAAAAATTAACAAAAATAAAAATAATAAATAATAAAAAAAAGAACTCATATAAAGATAAACAATAAAAATTTCATAAATAAAATAATAACATGTATGAAAGGTAGTATTGGTAGAAAAGAATTAAAAATTTTAAAGGAAACTATCATTTCTACCCACGAAAGTTGAAAACGCTGACATATCTACCCATAAAAGAAGGAAATTACCATTTGTGCCCATGAAATATGAGTTCCGCACTACAAAATTATCCAAACACTAAAAAATTACCTAAAATCCCTAAATTATCATTATCTTCACCACTACTTTTCTAATCTCAAATCCCACCACCACCCAAACTTTTCTTCACCACCACTATCATCCCCAACTACTACCATCCAAAATCCGCAAGCTTCCTAGACGACCTCCCTCCACATAGTCTCCACTCTCTTGGCCCTCCCTTCCTCCTCCCTCCGCAATGCAATCACCCAAACGCGCACTGTCATCACCGCCGTAACCGCAGCCGTAACCATCTCCCCGCGCCTCCAGCTGCGCGCCCTAGAACTCTCTGTCAGCGTGTCCCTCGACCGCCTCTCCTCCTCCAAACCCTCATCGACCTCCTCCACCGCCGACGACGACGGACCTCCGATATCGAACTCCCTCATGGCGGCCATAAAACGCTCCCAGGAGAACCAACGGACTGGGATCTGTATCCTATGACCGTCGCATCTGCTACCCCTTTAATGGAAGGACTCTACCCTAAATCTAGGTGCGTCTCTTTCTTTTCTTTGAGTTACAACAAGACATGGTTGAAGTTTGTACTTGTTCTGTGTTTGGTTGAAATAATCGTAGTTTCTGGAATGTTCGTCAGAGGCACGAGAAGTATGTTGAGTGATGGTAGTGGTTAGGGTTTAGGGTGGTGGTGACGAAGAGTTTCGGTGGTGGGTTTGGGATTGAAAAAGCGATGGTGTGGAGTAAGTGGTGGTGGTAGGAAATTTGAAAATTTCAAATAATTTTTTTGGATTTGGATAGTTTTGTTAGCAAAAGTTTATGTTTCATGGGTACAAATGGTAATTTTCTTCTTCTATGAGTAGATATGTCAGCATTTTCAACTTTCGTGGGTACAAATGATAGTTTACTCAAAATTTAAAGTCAATGGTTTAACGCTTAGTGAACGCAAAAACTAGAATCTTTGTTTCCTAGTCAAAAATTAAAACGTTCAAACAACTTATAACATCTTTTTCACCTCTCCAACCATAGTTGTCATAATTGAACCGGTTGATCCGGTCCTACGTAAATAAAAAATAAAAAAATAAAAAATGTAAAACTAAAATTTAGGGCAAATCACACATATAAACCAAATAGAGCCCAAAATTGCACAATTCTACCAAAAGAAAAAACGTTACAAGGATCTACCAGAAGGACAATTTTATGTAATCCGAATCAGCTTCATTCGAATTACCCATTACAACGCTAATTCGAATTAGACCAATTCGAATTACTAGAGATACACAAAAATTGAATTGGTCAGATTTATACAATTCGAAGCAACATGAGTCGATTTATGCATGCATGTAAAGTCCCTACTAATTTGAAACAAGCTGTTTCGATTTACCCCCTAGTTTTGTTCTTATATATTTCGAATGGGGCTGATTCGAATTACTATGCATTGAGCTATTACAAATTTTTATAGTACCTCTAACATCTTTTAAGTCATTTTTTTTAAATTATTTTGCATGAAATAAAATATTTTTTGTGGTATAATTTAAATAAATTTATTAAAAATTTTATTAAAAATATATTTACTCAAATTTCAAATATAATACTCTTCTACATAATTAATAATTTAAAAATTACAAAAATTATTTTATTTCATGCGAAGCAATTAAAAAAAGATTAAATTTAAAAATAAACATTCATGCATGTATTCAAATTTTAAACAAAATA
>NC_029794.2:9910672-9918452 GCF_000816755.2 Arachis ipaensis | reverse complement strand
TAAATTTAAAGATAAACATTCATGCATGTACTCAAATTTTAAACAAAATATTCTACATAATCAATAATAATTTAAAAATTATTTTATTCCATACAAAACCGTTTAAAAAGAAAAATGAGCAAACAAACTATTTAATAATAGTTCGAACGGAGGCAGCAGTGCTTCTCATTCGTAGACGACTCGTAACAGCACACGGCGACTCTCGAACGAAGAGTGGGCAAAGAGACAGAAGAAAGGATTGTGCTTCAGATGTGGAGAAAAGTGGGGACCTAATCATAAGTGCCCCATGAAGCATTATCAAATCATACTCCTAGGAGAAGATGCAGAAAAAGAGGCAGAAGGAGACGTAAGGATGAACCAAGAGGCACATGAAGGGGAACCTGAACAGAAAGAGCTGCAACTGTCATCATACAGTTATTGGGGACCTACTACTCGCAAGACCTTTAAGGTCCAAGGGAGATTCAGGGCAGAACAGTGGTGGTGCTCATCGACCCTAGGGCTTCGGCAAATTTCATTGCCACCAAGGTAGTTAGGCGGCTGGCGTTACCAGTGAGAAAGATAAGGGAGTTTCAAGTGGAGGTGGAGAACGGCGCTATAGAAAAGGGGCATGAAGGTTGTAAAAGGGTTCACTTGAATATTCAAGGGGTCCAAATAGTCCAAAACTTCTTTGTAATGAAGCTGGGCTGTTCGAAGATGGTGTTAGGAGTAGGATGGCTGGCGAGTCTAGGGCGGTTTGTGGGAGATTATGGAGACTTAACATTGAACTGAAAGCAAGATGGCAGGGAGATGCAACTAAAAGGTGATCCTTTCTTGAGCAGAAGCAAGGCTTCATGGAAGAAGACTTTGCACGCTCTGAAAAGTGATGGGGAGGGTTATGTTATCACCACTAGGGTTGCTGCCACCAAGGAGCAACAACAAGAGATGATTTCTACAGAAGCTAAACAATTTATACAACAATATGGGGACTTATTTCAGACTCCTGTAGGCCTCCCACCCAAACGCGAGAAGGACCATGCAATCATCTTGAAGGAAGGGTCAGAGATTCCTCGCATCAGACTCTATAGATACCCACAATATTAGAAAACCGAGATTGAGAAAATTGTAGACGAAATGCTAAATTCTGGCATCATATGTCCGAGCACTAGCCCGTTCTCAAGTCCGGTGATCCTAGTTAAAAAGAAAGATGGAAGCTGGCGATTCTGCGTAGATTACCGAGCATTGAATCGAGAGACCATAGCTAATAAATTTCCAATTTCGGTGATTGATGAGCTGCTGGACGAATTGGGAAATGCAAGAGTATTCTCTAAACTAGACCTCAAGTCTGACTATCACCAAATAAGAATGAGAAAAGATGACATCCACAAAACTGCTTTTCGAACTCATGAAGGACACTATGAGTTTTTTGTGATGCCCTTTGGGCTCACAAACACTCCTTCCACTTTCCAGGTACTCATGAATCAGGTGTTGCGGCCATTTTTGAGGAAGTTTGTTTTGGTTTTCTTCAATGATATACTCGTCTATAGCTTGAGTTTAGAAAAACATTGGGGTCATTTGCAGCAGATTTTTGAAGTCCTCCAGCGCAACTAGCTCTACCTCAATAAGCAGAAATGCAGATTCGCCCAATAACATATTGAATACCTGGGTCACATTATATCTAAAGAAGGAGTGGCAACAGACCCCACAAAGGTTCAAGACATGGTTGATTGGCTAATTCCGAAGGACCTCAAAGGGTTGAGGGGATTCCTTGGGTTAACCGGTTACTATCGTCGTTTCATTAAAAATTATGGAAGCATAGCTTGGCCCCTTACGCAACTACTGAAGAAGGATCAATTCAAGTGGGGTAATGAGGCACAAGCAGCTTTCGAAGCACTCAAGACTGCCATCGTGACAGTCTCGGTGCTGGCTGTCCCTTCATTTTCAAAGCCCTTCGTAGTGGAAACTAATGCTTCTGGGAAGGGAATAGGAACAATACTGCTGTAGGAAGGCAGGCCGGTGGCTTACATGAGTCAAAAACTTTCTGAACAGGCTCAAGCTAAATCTGTTTATGAGAGAGAGTTGATGGCTATGGTCCTGGCAATTCAAAAATGGAAGCATTACCTATTAGGTCAACAGTTCACTGTTTATACGAACTAGAAGAGTCTTAAATTCTTTCTTGATCAGAGAATTGGAGGCGAGGAACAACAGAAGTAGATGACCAAGTTGCTCGGATTTGATTTCGAAATAAAATACAAGGCAGGGAAAGACAACCAAGCAGCCGATGCCCTCTCCAGAAAATTCCAATTTGCTGTTGTTTCTATGGTTTCAACTGCTGAATGGGAAAACTTAGAAGAGGAGGTGCAACATGACCCAAAACTCAAGAGCATCATGCATGATTTGATTTTTGGAAAGGAGATTACTGCTAGATATGCATTGAAAAATGGGAGGTTATTACACTAAGGGCGTTTGGTTATTTTAAGGCATTCGAAGTTGATTCCTAAGATATTGGAGGAATTCCATGACACACAGTTGGGAGGACATTCTGGTTTTTTCCAAACTTATAAGAGGATAGCTGGAGTATTGTATTGGGAGGGAATGAAGAAGGCCATCATGGATTACGTGAGACAATGTAAAATATGCCAAAGGAACAAACATTCCACCTTGACTCCAGTTGGACTGCTACAACCACTCCCTATTCCGACAAATATTTGGTGGGATATAGCTATGGACTTCATTGGAGGACTACCAAAGGCACAAGGGAAGGACACCATCTTCGTTATGATAGGATGACGAAGTACGCTCATTTCTTTCCCTTATCTCACCCTTATTTAGCAAAGGAAGTTGCAGACCTATTTGTGAAGGAAATGGTGAGACTTCATGGGTTTCCTACATCAATTGTTTTCGACCGTGACTGGCTGTTCATGAGTGGTTTCTAGTCTGAAATCTTCAAAGCAGCAGGCACATCATTAAAGATGAGCTCAGCCCATCATTCCCAAACGGATGGGCAAAGCGAGGCGATCAACAAGTGCGTGGAAACTTACCTCAGGTGCTTTGCGGGGTCTACTCCAAAGTAATGGCCCGATAGTTGAATTGGGCAGAATATTGGTATAACACAATTATCATGGGTCGATCAAAATGACCCCCTTCAAGGCTCTTTATGGAAGGGAACCCCCAGTTCTGTTGCGGGGTGAGGGAGAAGCTGCGGTTGAAGAAGTAAGAAATCTTATGGATGAAAGGGATCAGATGTTGGATGAATTAAGGTTTCAACTAGAAAGGGTCCAAAACCGAATGAGGACATATGTTGATAGGAAGAGGAGGGACTTAACTTTTGAGCCAGGAGAGTTTGTGTACCTAAAACTGCAGCCTTATTGAATGAAGACCTTGGCAAAAAGGGTCAACCAAAAGCTGAATGCAAGATTCTATGGCCCTTATGAGATTCTTGAGAAGATTGGGCAGGTTGCCTACAAGCTTAAATTACCGGAAAGAGTTCGGGTGCATCCGGTCTTCCATGTTTTTTTTATTGAAGAAGTGTGTCAAGTCCACTGCCCAGATTTAGCCACTTCTTACGAATCTAACAGAAGAGTATGAACTACAAGTTGAACCCCAAGAAATCCTAGCTATTAGGAAAAATGCGGTTGGTAAATTGGAGGTGTTGATAAAGTGGAGGGACCTTCCAGAATTCGAGGATTCGTGGGAAGCAGCACCTGCAATTCAAGAAGCCTTTCCTTCCTTTCACCTTGAGGACAAGGTGATGCTTCAAGGGGAAGGTATTGTTACATACCCCGGAGAGGGAGAGAATGCTTAGTCAGCATCAAAGGCAGCCAAAAAAGGGAAGAAAAATAATCCATTTACCTTATCATTATTCTAGAAGAAGTAATAAAGAAAAGAGAGGAATAATAGGGCAAGAAAAATGTGTAAGCATAAGTGACAATAATTGATGATTAGATTAGTCAGATGAGAGAATCAGGGAGGCGTAATCGTAGGAGTTGAATGCTTGATTTTAGGAGATAATTATGATAACTAATTTGGTTACAGAGAGGGAAGGCAATAAAAAGAGGAGCTGATTAGGTGAGAGGTAGGAAAAGATTTGGAAAGACCTAGACTAAGAGAGAAGAGGACTCTCAAAGTTCCTCTATTATCTTTTACTGTTCTATTGTATTTCTGTATTTCCCTTAAAATAAATACCAGCGTAACAAAATTATATGGTATGCATTGAACCATCGTGTTATTAACTAACTAATTCAGAACTCAATGATATCTGAAATAGCTTTTAGTTCTGAAAATTTAAGCTATTGATTGTGTTTTGAGAACTTGAGTTTGGAATTGTTTGAGCAGCACTGTTGCACTTGGATCCTAAATCAGCTGAAGCTCAATCTTCTAATAAACTTGATCCGAACTCAAATGGCGGCTCTAAAACTCCCTTTCCTAGTCCTTCTGGTAATTATAATGTCAAAGTACATATTCTTTTTTTGGTTTTGCACTTGTTTGGGCTTAACTGGAAGCAAAAATGATAATTACAATGTGTATCCTCTTTGTATTCAGCTAAGGAAGTTCCCAAAATGGAAAAAATAAGGATACAACTGAAACATCAACTTCAAAGAACTGTACATCTAATAAGGGACAAAGACCATTGCAAAGTTTGCTTGCAGGGCTTCTACTTTGGTTTTCTATATAGCCTAGCTCAAATAGTACCAAAAATGTCAATTATGTTATCCTTTTCATATCATGTGAAAAATGTATAATGTAAAAGATTGCTGACACCGGATTACAAAACACTAAAGTCTTTGCAGTAGTCCTGTGGTTATTATTGGTTCTTGTTTTTGTTCTGAGATTTTTGCCTACCTGATGTCCAAATAAAAGGGTGTGTATTTATATAACTATATCATTTTATTGATATGGATAATATAGAACATAAAGATTGAATAATAAATAATTTATTTATAAGTCTGACCGAGCAAAAGATCAAGTACACACAAACCAGAAACAAAACAAAACTAGTCATAAAAGGAAAAACTAATCACACTAACAATCTCATTAAACATTAGGTGAACTATGGATGAGGATGGTGAAACCTAATCTTCAAACTTTTAAGTTTTACTGGTTGGTTCCTCTGCACCATTTCCTCTAGTTTGGCTACTTTCAAGACACCTGCAACATATATCTTATCTGCTACCTTGTCCACATATTCAAAGCAAACATACCTCCAATTCTTTTTGAAATACAAAACCCAAGAATTCCCCAAAAACCGGTGACAAAGCCAAGGGTTATGACTTATGACTGAGTAAAACAACACTTTGTCTAGCTTGTCATTTTTCTATCTTTTATCTTCATAGCCTTCATTGTTAGGATATAAGTAGCTCCAAGGTAACAAGGCTGTTGGTGGAACACAATTCCCAGTTGATCTGAACTTTGTTATCTGTAAATATTAGAATTTGTGTTCTACTTTGCATGTTCATTATGGCGTGCAAATCTGGGTGCATGTCTCTTCGCTTCTGATCAATTGTCCTAAACTTCTCTTATTCATTTGTTGCCAGCCATTGCCAATAGATGCAATGATTTCATATCCTTTATTCTATCATCCGTGGTTTTCGGTTTTCTACTATTTAAATGTTCGTTTCAGGATTGAAAAATCATGTTTCTGGTGCTGTATGGTCAAATAGATGACATCACTTTGAATTTGGTTTTATTGATGTAAATATTTACAAATAATGCTTTCCAGAATGAATACCATCTGTGTTTTCCAGTCTGAACTCTGAAACATGTACTCTATCAACAGATTGAAGTCCCAAAAGAGTTGTCTGCAGAATTGTTCCCAGAAGGAGAAATCATTCGCTTCAACCTCTGTGTTAGGAATGATATATGATGAGGTTCTCAGATGGCAACATAAAGAAGATTCTGCAATAGGTGAGTACTTGCATTTAAGTCAGGTATTTATATATTTATATAAATACAGAAAAGGATTTTTATGAGGAGTATAAGAGTGATATGACTGCTGCCTTAAGAGACAAAGAAAATGACAAAGATGCTTCCAAAGAGAAGGCAGATGAAGTCATCAAATTAAGCAGGTAAAATTCATATTTTTCTAGTTATATTATTTGTATATACCCTCATTCTATATGTAAGCACATTTTTTTATTTACTCCCGGGATTATTTTGTGCAAACTTTGTGCATTATTTTTGTGGCTGCTTTTAAGTGGGAATGTGGTATCTGTTAATATTGATGATAGGGATTTTTTACGTTTAATATATGTAGTTGACCCTACTAAATTTACCTGTCATTATTTTTGTAGCTCAAGAAATTAACTGAAAATTTAGAAACTTGGTTGTAGTTAGTCGACGATGATTCTTTTTTGAGTTAGAACTTTAAACAATTTAGTAGTTGTTACTTGTTAGTGATTACTTAAAAATGGTGATAGTTTAGAAGAATTGTTAATTTATTATCTTACTGGTCTTGAGATATTGAGATTCAATTATAAATTTATAATTGTCTTATCTTGAATAAAAGCATGATTGTGTAGAAAAAGTCTTGCAATCAATTTAAATTTCCTTTTAATCTTTAATTAAAAGTACAAATAATGTACAATTGTGACTAATATTTATACTTTTGGTTTTCTATCAATTATTTCGTCCCTTTTGCTTTGAGATATATTTTTGTGTTTTTCCTTTTATCTCATGTATCCATATAATATACTAAATAATGTAGACTATATTTATAAAAAATGTTACTGTTGAACAATGTTTTACATCTTATGCTAACTTAACAAAATATTTGATGGTAATTCATTCTATCATTGTTTTTATTTGAATATATTTTTTCACATATTAATTATCAAATAATTATATATATATATATCTTGAGATTAGACAAAAAAAAATGTTGAGATATGTCTATTTTTTTACATGTATTTAGACATACAATTCCACTCCCCAATTTAAATTGACGTGTAGAGATGGATCAATGGTGTATCAAAATTACTTGACACTCATACAATCAAGCCTTTATTGTAGAATGATAATCTCTCTCATTTGTTCACAAAGAAAGCATTTAGATACAGAAGGTATACAGCTGAAATTGTGTGTTTGATTTATTGTCATGGATTTGTCATTTAATTGCCCTACTTATATCCATGAGCAAATAGATACAAGAAGATAAACCCTAATAATTTAATTCACAACAAATATGAAAACACATTCAAAGAAAATTGACCCAACAAGGCCTAAAATTATAGAATGAATTTAGGCACGAGGAGCAGCTCTAGCTCCAGCTCCAATAAGCCGAGGAGCTTGATCACCGGATTTTAGAGCTTTTCGTTAAAGGTTTGAAATTGGTTATCAACCCTAAGAGGTTGTTGTATGATAAATTCAAGTCACTTAGAGAATATAAATCAATCATACTTCTTGGAACAGCACTACAAAAATGATTATGAGATAATACATTTATATTAATTGATCCACTTATTTGATTATGCGAGAGATCCAAAATCACTGAAATCACAAATTTATTAATTCATTCATTGTGCCTTACAAGTAATTAAAAAAAAAAAATCAAATTGACAAAATCAAATTGAGAGAGGCTTGAAGAATGCCACCATATAACTTTCACCTCTCCAAAGCCAAAACAAACACTCCCTTAGTTCAATAATACATCTCTGATCTTCATCATTTGTCTCCTTCTTCCTTAATTATCTTGTACACACCCTCTTATCTTATTTTTTTCATTTCCCTACTTACTACATATACATAGCTTAATTATATTATTTATGTGTGTGTTCAACTTATAATTACTTTTAAATATATTTAATAA
>NC_029794.2:9908213-9910645 GCF_000816755.2 Arachis ipaensis | reverse complement strand
TCAACGGACGTGCCCATCATCAACGTGAACATCATCATCTTCTCCTTCTTCTTTCGCAGGACCTCAAACCAGGTGCAAAAGTGAAAATTGGTTAGCTGAATGGTTTTATATTGTTTCTGATGGGGTTTTGCTTTATCATGAATTTGGGGTTTCTTTGTTTCAATTTTGTTGGGGTTCTGTTTGTTTGCGAGGAATTTGTGAGGAATTGATTTGAGGAGAAGTTTCAAGAGGGGATAATTTCTTATAATGATTACTTTGTTTGTTCAACTTATAATTACTCTTCGAGCCAGGGTTAGTTTGAAGGTTTGGATGTCAATAAGAAAAGATTTTTCAGTTAAAAAAATTAAAAGAAGAAAATAACTAAATACATAAGCAGAGTCAACGGAATAATTCACATGAATAAAACAGGAGAAAGAACACTGAAAGTTTTCTTAACATCATATTCATGACATTTACTAGTATTCCACATTAAAATGAAAATTAACAATGAAAATCAACAATGATGCAAAGTAACAATTTCAGCAAAATTAAAAGAGCTCCCCTGACTAAATATAATTGAAGGATTCTGTATTAACGGTGACATGACTTTATCTTAACTTTAAAATATAAATTTAAATTTCATGTGAGATTTATATTACCAATAAAAACTTTAAATCTCATATGAAATGCAAAGATATCTTTAAAAACGAGATAAACTCATGTCAACCGTTATACAGAATCCTTCTATTGTATCTAATCAAAGGAATCACAGTATTCAGAGCCACAAGCTTCGTCGACGAAGCAAAGCACAGCTCTGACGAGGCACGAACGCGACACATCACGAGCATTCACGAGCATTAAATAACTGATCCAGAATTCATCGATCCAACTGCAGGAAAATTAATTAATAAGTAGATCCAAAACAAGATCAAAGAGTTGTGAAGTAGATCTGAGCTTGATTGGGATATATAGAGAGAAAAAGAGAGAGGTGAAAACGGTTGAGAATGGATAAAAGAGGTGAGAGACGTGCTTAGCAAAGGAATCTGAAAGCATGTGAAGCGAAAGTTGGTGAAAGTTTTGCTGCAAAGAGAAGGTGACGGCGGAAAGAAAAAGAGGGTTAAAGTTACTACTTATAGTAGAACCCTACTGACTACTGCTGAGTAAGAAGTTGCACGTGATTTTGTGGGGGTCCTTCAGTTATAGGCTTTGCGATCTTTGCGGTTGTGAGATATAGGGAGTGATGGGCCATTGGGCCTGGATTGTTGATCCAATGTAGCAATATCCGTCTTATAAATTATAAAAAAGTTAAATAAATGTAAATATATTAAAAAAAATTTTATGAGAAGTTATTAAAAAAAAATTTTATGAGAAGTTATTTTATTTATTCTTTTCTCATAGTAAAATTGTAAAGCATTTTCTTCCCTCACCTTAAAAGAGATTAATTATATATCCTTAGGAATTAGAATGTGGGACCATCGAAATAGAACACTAATTTCTGTTATTTAAATATGTCTCTGATAAGGATAATAAAGAGTACGTTATGGATAATAACCAAACCATTTCAAAAAACTTCTCCACGAACATGAAAAATTTTCGAGTTCAAGGAGTACAACATAAACCATTTATTTTTTCTAATACACGAATACAAACGTTGAAAATTTTCTAGTTCATAAAAATTTTCATGAATTTTATCTCGAAAAGTTTCAACTGAACACGAAAAATTTTAAATTTTCAAATTATATTGGAGTATACAATTGATTAAAAGTTTAAATTATGAACGTAAATATAAATAATATTAAAAAAATTTAAAATTTTCGATAAAATGGTTTACGTTAACAACAATGAACACTAATAATTTTCATTAAAAAATAAAAATAAAAAAAACCACTAATTTTCATTAAAAATTAAACTAAATGGTTTATATTTATAATGTTGAAAATTTTTCAGTAGAAAATTTTTAATCAAAAATATTTGATGAAAACTTCTCATTTTTGAAATGGTTTGATTCAAAACCTCTCACCTCACGAAATCACCTTTAGGTGTGCGTTACCGGTTACCCGTGGGAGACAAATCAGTATATCACGAAGTTGTCAAAGAGGATTATTATTCTAAATTCTCTTTAATAATAATCTCCTTCTTTAGCTGATGGAATGCCTTCATCAATTCTTGAATAATAAAAACCCAACTGGTGTGATAAAAAATCGGGCAATCTGATTCATCCCAACTGATTGATTATTTAATAATATACGTATTCTATTTAAATTTAAAATTATAAATAAATTTATTTATTCACTTAATTTATAAATTGGCCAATTAGATTATTTTTAACATATTTAATATTAAATTTTTCTTAAAATTGATATTCTCTACACTGTTATAAAATTATTAAAATTAACAATTAGAGTTAATATTTTTTATATTATATATATAATTGATTTTAATGTATAATATTT
>NC_029794.2:9903449-9905265 GCF_000816755.2 Arachis ipaensis | reverse complement strand
TAACTAACCGGTTAAATATTTAATTCACTTATTTATTTAAATAAATATTAAAATTTAAATTTATCTTATGCATATAATAATTTATTAGTTAGTCAACCCTACTTAGTCTAACGGGCTAAAAAATAGTGTGGTCAACCCAAAAATAATAAGTTCTTAACTACTTCCGTAAGGTAGTCGATTTCTTCCTCTAATAATAATTTCTCTTAAATCTTATTATTAGGAGAAACTGTTGAAGCACTATATGACTAAACAGAGGGTGCCCATTGGCCATTGCGTGTGGATTTCCACTAAAGCACTCCACTCTCCAAAACTTAGTTTGGTAAAGTTTTTACTCTTCAAAAGTAGTTTATAAAAACTAATTTTTAAAAGATGACTTTTTAAAAGTTGTAATATTTATATTTGGTAAATCAAATTAAAAATTACTTTTAATCACCAAAAAAAATAAAAATAAAAAATTACTTTTAATAATCACAAGTAACAACAATTGCATTTGGTAAAATAGCTTTTAAAATTTAAAAAAATTATAATAAATATAAATGCAAGTATTAAATTTGAAAATTAGTTAACATATGAGGTTATATTAAACTTTTAAATTTTAAAAAGCACAAGTCAACTTTGAAAAGCTCTATTTTAAGTACTTTTAAAAATACTTGATCTTTTAAAAGTTGCAAACATAAGCACATAATCTTTTTTATTTACCAAATACAACATGAGGAACTTGAGCTTTTAAAAAGTACAAGCACCTCTTCAAAAAACTTTACCAAACCAATAATAGGTATTGCATGAGAAATAATAGGAATAGTCTCTGTATAAATTTATTGTCTTTAATCACAAGATAAAGCTACCAGGGTGTAAGATTAAGGATTCCTATATATTAATTAGAGAAAATTCCACTCCCTTCTTTTACGAAATGTTAAAATGATACTCTTTTCTTATTTATTTTATTGAAGAGTATTTTAAAAAAAAATTATTGAAGAGTATTTTAAAAAAAATTATATAATTATTAAATTTTTAAAAAAATATAATTTAATCAATAAAAAAATAATTTATTAAAAGATATTTTGGTAAGCAAAATTTAATGATAAAAAATAAAATTTTTACTAATGGGTATTTTTTAAAAAATAATTTATTTTTTCTTAAAAAATGGATAAAGTTAACATTAGTTAACACAAAAGGTTTAAAATGAATTAAAAATGAGGTTTTTTAAAAGTTAGAAGAGAGGAGAATGTACATTTATAAAATAGAAAAAAAGAGTGTCATTTTAGCATATCGCGAGAGAGGAGAGTGTAATTTTTTCTATTAATTATTATCATATTTAATCAAATAAATAAGAGTAACCTGGAAAATCATCATGACATCCATATATCACACTTAATTGTGAAGCAAAGCACGTCACAAATGGTGATCAAATGGAAGCCATCATCAAGGACCCAACAACAAAGACAAGCCCAGCCCTTAAACAATTAATTATTAACAGCCTTAAAATGTTACCCTCATTCATCGGTATAGGTATGTAGGAAAACTGGAAAACAATATATCGGGTAATTAGAACAAGTGATTAAAAAAGATAAATTGTTTTATGGAAAAATATATAATATACCAAATAAGTCAAATAAAACAAGTGAAAAATACCACACATACGCACACATGTACGCGCGCATATATACACCCATTTTAAAGTTATTAAATTTATTATAACTTTAACTTTTGGGGCATATATGTGAAGATGAACCCATTGACAGTAAACTATATAGTATATACACTTCAATTTATAATTTACGGATACGAATATAAAATACCACACCATACGAAATAT
>NC_029794.2:9898859-9903230 GCF_000816755.2 Arachis ipaensis | reverse complement strand
AGTCATAATAAGAATTGTATATAAAAACTTTATTTAAATCTTTATATTTAGGTATTTAGGTGTATTTAAGTATATTTAAGAGTAAGTTTTTTTATTTTTTATTAAGATACGGTTGGATACAACAGACATACGAATCAGACGAGTGTCAATAAGTATTATATTTAAAATGTGTCCAACACATAAATACAGTAACTCATCAAAATGTTTATACTTTATAGACTACAATTTAGTCAAACTAGCGTGATAACCCGTGCAATGCACGGGTTTCATGTAATCTAAAACCCTTTAAAAAAAATAATAAGAATATAACTAAAATATATTCTATAAAGATAGATATGTTGTACTAAATTTGAATAATAACAAAATTATCACTACATTAAAATAAAACAATAGAATAGAACAATTACTCAATATGTCAATGAACATTATAACATGCTTTGTAAGATAATAAAATATAATAAAAATTATTAGACACTAAAAACAGAAAAAAAAAGTCCAATAGAGATGTAGTTTTCTATTTTGCATAATCTTAAAAACATAGATTGTGAAGATACCTATTGATAGCAGAACAAAATATTTACAACATATATAAATTTGTTCATTAATCAAAAAACAAAATATATCCAAAACAATTTAACATATAGTTCAAAATATCTATCAATTAGAGTTATACATAGGAGGCCTAACATCGTTGAATCGACAACTCTATCTGGCGGTTAGGTATCGAGTTGAGTTTCAAGGTAATGCTGTCCCCCTCCTTTAAATTGTATACTCGACAACATTCACTCCACCCGACCCCAAACTTCCATTCTCCACCTCTTCCTCCACTTTTTAGTAAGTGAAAAAAGAACACATTATTCTCTACATTCAAATCTGGACCAGTGATCGTCCAAATCGAACCATCTCCAGATAGTTTAAGATATGCAGCAAATTTCGAAGCCAGATACTGTAATGAATAATTCATAGTTAACATAAACATAGTATTTTCATACACAATGAATAACAGATTTAGGAAGAATATTCAATAAGCTTGCAAGAAAAAAAAAAAAAAGAAATGACTCTTTTGAGATCAACTTACCAGTCTAGATTGACCCAGATCCGAAGCTGTGATGATCTTTTCATAATAAACCTCTAGAGTGTATCTAATTCAGGATAATTTAAATGTTAGTCACCACACTAAAAAATAGCAAGCTATCCCATGATATTAAAATCCAAAACACAAGGTAAAAAAGTTACATTTAGCATTACCTATGATCAGACAATTCGTTTGTCTCGTTGCTTTGTTCGTTGACCTCCATTGATAAAGTGCTTCCACTAGACAAATCTATCGGATTATGCGGATTATCCCCTACCAGTGTCCCATCTTGATCGTTGTTTTCATCACCGTCTGATGAAAACTGATCATCAGATGGTTCAGACCCAGATAGAACCATCACATCAGGTGATGAGTCCTCATCAATCCTGGTATACTTTATGTGGAATACTATTGATACGTTATCCAGTATCTCTGGGTCCATCACCTCAGACACATATGAGTCAGGATCAAGGTAAATTTGGATGGGCTGGTTGTCGTGATTCCACAATGAGATAAAAAAATCCGAAACCAACATACCTAAATTGAACAGATGCCCCTCTATTGATAAAATAGAAAGATCTAATCTGTTCAAATGAGGTGTCAGTTATCAACAATTGATCATTGTTTTTTCTCAGCTGCAGCAGTAAACAATTATCTAGCTCATCAATGATATAGAACATTGTCCCTAATTCTTCACCATGAGTTGAAACAAAAGTTGGGGGAAGAGCTCTCTCACCCTATATTCAAATTTCTTCCTAAAGTTAATTCATGTCTAACAAAACATGGTAAAAATGCATCACATAATATTACATAATCATTTAGCAAAGAGAGGTATATAAACATTTAAATCTACCATTATTACCAACTGAGCAATACAAGAGAACAATAATCATGTAAATGAACTAGCATTATAATGAGCATCAGAAAAATAGGTAACTAAGCAAGAAACACATATTAGTTCTTTTTGAATGTCCAGGAAAGAATACTGAAGTTTTGAAAGAAACAATGAAAAAAGAAATTGCTCTTATCTTGATGCATTCTGAAACCAAGACATCTACATAAACATCAAATCATGTTTCCACGTATTAACAAATGCTGAATTTTTAAAGTCACTATCATTATATGTATGATTAGTAAACATTATATTATTTATTTTGAATGGACATTGATAATTTATCAAAATTAATCTTTTTAGAGTTGTTGTAGTCTACACCCATTTCAGATTAGAAAGATTAGAAACTCACAGTTAGCTAATCAAACTTATCTAACACACAAAAGAAACTATCAAGAGGAGGAAAGTAGAAAAGACCACTAATTGAATATAAATTAAAAACAAATCTAAATTCGAAATTAAGGATTTAACCCACCTCTTTAATCAGTTAACATGCATGATATAATATTCCATAATATATTTGGTTACCTGGTCATCGAAAAGGCGAAATCTAAAAATCCATTCTTTTCCGTGGGGCCAATATTTATATGTTGCTAAAAATCTCTTATTAGCACATAATGGTATGATTAGAATCTAAGATTGAGACTTTTAACCAAGAAACCAACTAACTAAGTATACAAAAAAATAAAAAAGTAACAAATTAAAAGCATATTTATGAAAAATACCCAAGAAATCACTTTGGAAAACTACTATACAACATATTTTACAGATTATGACAACTTCTGAAATCTGGCCTACATATAAATGAAAAGCCAATAAAATTAAATTACAACATGAAAAATATCTGAGAAGGAATTTAAAAAAAACTATAGATGGCATAACATCGATATTTAATTGACATTAAAATTTTCACAAGTTAATCTAAAATATATTGAATGGAAAAGTAGATGAGACTTCAATGGAATTGAAAATGCAGCAAAGAAAATATCTTCTCTAATGCTCAGCACCATACCTGTTTGGATCTTCTCTATTGGCATCCATTGCCATTCAGCTTTATCAGAAACAGAGACTTGGTATAAAGATTCAAGAACAAACAAAAGATCTTGTCTCTTACTGCAAAAGAGAGCATTATAATAAAGCAAACCCTAATAGGAGATTTCAACAAATTCAAGAAAAACAGATGATAAAATTGAATCCAGAAATATAAAGAACAAACATAAAGAAGGAACAACAACCATTGATAAACAAAAGAAGAAATAGATGAACAAAAATATCGTTATTTATTCTAATAAATTGAATTTCTGCTAATGTTAATTATACTGTTCAGAAGTTTCAGAAAGCTAACCACTACTACTAATAATAATTTAAACAAACAATCATGAATTATGAATTTGTTAATTAGAATATACATTACAAACGATATGAAAAAAAAATACAAAAATTAGATCAATAATAAAATAGAAAAGACCAAATAAATATTAAAAAATTATAAATATAATTTTTTTAACTCTTAAAAATATTTTAAATTATCTGCTTAATATTTTTTCTTATTGGATACAATATAGTAATACCAAAATTAATGAATTTCACACGGCTAATACAACCTCAGTGAAATTGAATTAATTAATTTGCTAAAAAAAAATTAATAAAAAATAGTTTTCTGTTATTATCCTTTAAACTTCTCTCATGTTAATAACTTACATTTTAGTATGTTACCTTAAATGTAGGTTCCTAATCAAGATGATTAACAAAAGTAGCAGCTACCCACGTGTCACAACCTGGTAACAAAAAGCATAAAAAAAAGAAGTTAATAAGAATCAGATGTTGGACATATCCAAGTATCAGAGATCCCTTGTTTTGGAAATCAAATATTTCTTTCTTTCTTTTTAAATCAGAGAGGAACATTTTCTTGAATGATACATGCATGTCCAAATATATGACAATCTCTTATATTGGTTCAAATTAAGACTCAGCAATATGCGAGAGCAACAAAAATTTTAGTATTAGGCAAAAAAATAATCAGAAAGGATAGTTGAATTGAGCCCATTCACATAAAGGTATTAACTAGATATTTTCAGAAGACAAAACTTTAGTTGATGAAATGACCGAAAGAAAAGCTACGAAAAATGAAAAGAAAAGCAAAAGAAAAAAGAGTGAAGAGAAGATTATGTTGGGACTGCAACAGTTAGGGCAAAACCTTAACTTGTTATTCGATTGTTAGAAAATTTACCTGTTGAACGAAATGGAGACGCCGGGACCACTGGAGATGACGACAAGTTTGTATCTTGTAGGATGATTTGGGGTTTAACCCTACAAAAAGTTGGACGGTGTGTTTCTCGGTTGAGTGAGTTGAGACCCCAGAAAGAGGATGCATGGTCACTGCGTTAGGTCTTCTTTCTGACCT
>NC_029794.2:9886103-9896510 GCF_000816755.2 Arachis ipaensis | reverse complement strand
TTTCCCCAAAAAAAAAAAAAAGTAACAAATTAATGAACATTATAAATTGTTACCAAAAGTTTCATACCTCAATAAAGTCCAAGAAATAAATTTAGAAAACTACTATACAACATATTTTAGAAATTACGAAAAGTTATGAAATGTGGCCTACATATAAATGAAAAGCCAATAAAATTGAATTACAACATGAAAAATATCTGAGAAAGAATTTAAAAAAAAATTATAGATGGCATAACATCGATATTTAATTGACATTAAAATTTTCAAAAGTTAATCTGAAATATATTGAATGGAAAAGTAAATGAGACTTCAATGGAATTGAAAATGCAGCAAAGAAAATATCTTCTCTAAAGCTCAGCACCATACCTGTTTGGATCTTCTCTATTGTCATCGACCGCCATTCAGCCTTATTAGATAGAGAGACTTGGTATAAAGATTCAAGAACAAAGAAAATATCTTGTCTTTTACTGCAAAAGAGAGCATTATAATAAAGTAAACCCTAATAAGAGATTTCAACCAATTCAAGAAAAACAGGTGATAAAATTGAATCGAGAAACATAAAGAACAAACATAAAGAAGGAATAGCAACCATTCATAAACAAAAGAAGAAATAGACGAACAAAAATATGATTATTTATTCTACTAAATTAAATTTCTACTAATGCTAATTATAATGTTGAAAAGTTTCAGAAAGCTAACCACTAATACTAATAATAATTTAATGAAACAATCATGAATCATGAATTTGTTAATTTGAATATGCGTTACAAACGATATGAAAAACAGAAAATATACAAAAATTAGATCAATATTAAAATATAAAAGACCAGAATCAATATTAAAAAATTATAAATAAGATTTTCTTTTTTTTACTCTTAAAAATGTTTTAAATTATCTGCTTAATATTTTTTCTTATTACATACAATATAGTAATACCAAAATTACTGAATTTCACACGGCCAATACAACCTCAGTGAAACTGAATTAATTAACTTGCTAAAAAGAAATTAATAAAAAAATAACTTTCTGTTATTATCCTTTGAACTTCTCTCATGTTAATAACTTACATTTTAGTATGTTACCTTAAATGTAGGTTCCTAATCAAGATGATTAACAAAAGTAGCAGCTACCCACGTGTCACAACCTGGTAACAAAAAGCATAAAAAAAAGAAGTTAATAAGAATCAGATGTTGGACATATCCAAGTATCAGAGATCCCTTGTTTTGGAAATCAAATATTTCTTTCTTTCTTTTTAAATCAGAGAGGAACATTTTCTTGAATGATACATGCATGTCCAAATATATGACAATCTCTTATATTGGTTCAAATTAAGACTCAGCAACATGCGAGAGCAACAAAAATTTTAGTATTAGGCAAAAAATAATCAGAAAGGATACTTGAACTGAGCCCATTCACATAAAGATATTAACTGAATATTTTCAGAAGACAAAACTTTAGTTGATGAAATGACCGAAAGAAAAGCTACGAAAAATGAAAAGAAAAGCAAAAGAAAAAAGAGTGAAGAGAAGATTATGTTGGGACTGCAACAGTTAGGGCAAAACCTTAACTTGTTATTCGATTGTTAGAAAATTTACCTGTTGAACGAAATGGAGACGCCGGGACCACTGGAGATGACGACAAGTTTGTATCTTGTAGGATGATTTGGGGTTTAACCCTACAAAAAGTTGGACGGTGTGTTTCTCGGTTGAGTGAGTTGAGACCCCAGAAAGAGGATGCATGGTCACTGCGTTAGGTCTTCTTTCTGACCTCCTTTTTTTTTATTGCGTGTGTGTGTCTTGTTTGTGACCCTTTTTTTTATTGCGTGTGAATATTTATGATAACTAAAAATAACTAAATATTGAGAAAAATATATCATAATATAATTTTTTTATTCATTTCAAAGTTTTTGATATCAATAAATTTTATCTGCCCCAAAATTTAACTAATTTTCATAATTTTTTTCATTTTTATTTTCTATTGATAATTAGAGAAAAAATTATGGAAACTCACAGAAAAATAAAAAATTAAAGAAATAATTAATCAACGAAAATTTTAGACAATATAAAAGAGATTAACATACAAATTAACAAAAATAAGTAAAGAAATAATTAAGAATGTATTTATTTTTTTATAAAAAAATATGGTCCTTCCTCTTAAATATGATACTTCTTAAAAAAAAAGTTAATTATTGTTAATAATTTTATCATTAAAAATTCTTTTTAATAATAAAATCTTCCTAACAATTTTTTAAACTAATCTTTCCTTTTTTCTTATTTCGGCAGAATGAATAACTTTTATAACATAAAAAAAGAAAAGTAAACTTTATGTAGATAATAATTGTTTATATGTACTGTAGAATAAAGGTTCTAATTAACCCACAAACCAAAAAAAAAAAAAGAAAATTGAATATTAAATATATCAATTATCTTCAAGTACAAAATGAAATTTTAAACTTCTATCAAATTAAGATGATATTTGAAAACTTAAAATATCCATTTTTTCAAAAATAATTTTATAAATAAATTGAATGTTATGAGAACTAAAATTATAATTTAGTCTAAAGAAAATATATAGTTATAATAATGGTATAAAAATTAGTAATTAAAAAAAATAAACTCCATCAAAGAATATGATAGAAAATCATTAAGGAGAACCTGGTTTAAAAGAAGGCTAACCTTTAAAATTATCTGAACATAAAATAGCAATGCTTCCTTTACGATCAGAAACGACAATCAATACCCATTTCAGCATCCATAAGAATGCAATCATAAACTAACCTCAGTAATGGGTCAGAGTAAAGTTGCTCCAATCTTTTTGTATCCTAAATTAGAATTTATAAGTGAAACAGTTCACCAAAAAAGTCAAACAGTTCTAGTCACGAAAGGGGAAAAAGATCATCTAAAATGTGGAGGTTTGGAAAACTGGAAAAGTAAATTTCTAATCACCTTTAAACTTGTAAGTTTTATTATTTGTGAGCCCTACTATATTATTTTAAGGATGATTAAAGTTTTACTTGATCACTTTACCAACCTCCTCAAAATATATCAACATAAGTGGATTTTTATCCTACTATACCAAACATAAGATAACTTTTATTACTAAAGGAAACGTGAGAGAGAGACAGATACTCTATAAGGTAAAAGAATTCAAGACAGAATCTTGTACAATAGAATTCAAGATAAAATTCAATAGTGTGTACCTAAAGAGTCCTGCAAAAGAAGTGTGAGTTTGCTATTTCTATATGGAATCTGAGAATTCTTTTGAGTTAGTGCTGTGATCACATCTTTTCTGTGAACATGCATGGTGAGTACACTGAATTAAACAACCTTTATTATTAGTGTCTGCATTAAACATTTAAATTCAAGTTATAGGGTCTGAATAAATTTTAAAAATTACCTGTGGGAACGACTACTCCTATTGTTCAGTGCAGTGGAACTGACAGCACGGTGGACCTCACCGAGTTTCACGAGGGCCAAAACATCAGTTGTAGATGTCACCGGACGCAATGTAGCATCAGGAAGACTCAATCCATCATCATTGAAGCTCCTAATCTCTAATTTATTATCTGTTTTGTCCTCAGCAAGTAGGTTTCTAACTTGTTCATTGTAAATCTCAACCATTTAAACATAAATGTCATATGTCATAATGTCTTTCCTGTCATTAGACATTCGAAACAAATCGTTAAGAGCGAGATAATTGATCCCCATATCCTTAGAGGTTCCACCTGATGGACCACTCTGCCAAAAGAAGGAAGAAACAAAAAATATTAGATGGATATATAATTGGTTTAAGTTTGCATATATAGTAAGCAGACATTGCTTGTTATTTCATTGGTCTGTGTTCGCGTTATTTAATATATGGAAGAACCAATGCAATGTGTATCATACTTCTTTTATCTTACTATGGTGTATGTCTTCCCAGATCCAGTTTGACCATATGCGAAAATACAAACATTATATCCATCCATCACGGATCTAAAATATTGCTTGTTATTTCCTTCCACCTTTCAATGTTTTGGATGGATCTAAAATGAATAGAGAACCATCCTCCCCAATGAAATCAATAATATTCTTGTATTCAGCTTGGAATGAGGGTTTGATTCTGCAGTAAACTCGAATACTACCTATGATTTGGATTTGAAAAGTTTGACAAAATTAACTTTGGTCAATAATATATAAAGAGAAAGTGGCCATTAATTAAATAAGCAATTAAAAGTTCAACCTTTCAGATCTTGAACCATGTTAAATAATTTCCTATTCTCTTCTACTACTCTGTTATATCCACCAGCTTTAGTTGCCATATCCTCTACTTAACTCCCTGAATTCATAAACCAGTATTTCATCTCAATAATTAATAAGCATAAAATTGATTCTCAAAAACACAATTAACTCACAATCAGAAGAAAAACAAAAGCATCAATGCAAAAGGTAACAAACCAACAAATGAAGCCATCCAAATTCAAACACAATGCCCTTTGGAATTTTGGAATAGTTCCAACACAAATATCAATTGATCACATACCAGTGTAAATGAAAACACCCTTTTAACAACCAAATTTATCAAGATGGTTCCCATCCTCTATCAGTATTTGAAGTATTCTGCAAAACAAATTGGGAGTGACCTATTTATCGTGATAAGTTGATAACAAATAACAAATTGCAGAGTGAACAACGACAATTCATAATGATACCTAATTGCTCAAGCAAGATCTAAACATAATAGGAAATGTTAAAAACACTTTTCACTTCCTCTACTAAGTAAATAGATATTTTGTGGTTAAATTCAGAATTATACGAAGAGAGAGACTGACCGAGTTCACCAGCGCGATTGGTAGAGCTGCAATTCGAGGAGCGAGAGGCGATGTCCTCAAACTTGGATTTGACAGAAACGATGTTGTCACGGAAGGCCTTTAGCTGAGAGATGATGCTGTCTCTGGTGGTGTTTCTGATGACCTGGCCTTCTGGATCCTTCCACGACGCCTTGCGCCTTGAACCTTGGTGCTTCACCAGTATGTGTGATGCCCTAACCTCACCTCCATTACCACCGTGGCTGTTGCTGCAGTACGACATCTTCTTCGTCTTGCTCAAATGCTGCTTATGCTTCTCCTTCTGCTCTGCCGGCACCACCGGAGACTTCTTCCTCTTTCGATCGGACTCTATCTTCGCCGAAATTCCAGAGAGAGTGAGAAGAGATGTCTGAGTGAGAGGACTCCGAATCAGAATCGGCTTCACGAAAAGCAAAGTAGATCTTCGCTGGAATTCCAGAGGGAGTGAGAGGGCTCCGAATCAGAATCGGCTTCACGAAAAGGAAAGTAGTGAGGAAGAGATAATGTGTTTCCAATGGAACATGCCTGTTCCCCAATCATAATCGTTCCAACTCCATCGTGCGGTCCACATCTATTGATCTAATGCATCCGGTATGCTAGAAATTTTTAACTTTTTTTACCAAAACATGTCTATCTCTAGACTCTTAAAGTATTAAGATAGAAAATGAAGTATGTTAAATACATCGATAAACTAATAAGAGCAACTAAGTATTTGTTTAAGCATGATTAAATCGATAAAAAAATTGATGAAAAAGATATTTTTATTTACTTTTTAGTGCATTTGGTAAATTTCTAATAATAAAAATAAAATTACTAAAAAAATTTATTATAATTTTTTTAAGAAGGTAAGATTTATATTTTTAATTTTTTTAAATATATATTTTCACATGATAAATAAATAAAAAAGTACCTTTAACTTATTTTACTTAGAAATATCCTTTTATATGAGATATTTAAATATAAAATTATAACATGCTTGAAAAAAATACATTTTTTAAATGATTTTGGGGATCATTATTTAAATTATTGAATACATTCTAATAACTTGTAAGAAAACAAATATAAATATATATATACCAAACAATGCACATGTCTATAGATAATAACCATGCTTTATTCAACAACACAGAGAAACATACTCACACATAGAAATTTAAATATATGAAAGAGAACAATAAGTTTCATAAACATCACAACTCCGAAAATAAGTTGATATTACATACCAAAATAGATCTGTTGACAACAAATTTTACCAATCTTTCAACTACTTAACACAACTAATGTAAGACCCAAAATATTTGAAAAGTCTTATTATGATCAAGTCTCAAATCCTACAGTTATTTATAACCTTAATTTCAGAAATTATTTTATTAAAGATAATTAAGGCAAGTTTTGATTTATTGGATTTGAGATAAGTTATGGTTATTATCTAATTTTATAATTATTGGACTATTTCCTATATTTAAATTATAAAGTTGGCAGTTATGAAATAATAAGGAATTTATATGATTCGGATTAGATAAGTAATATTTTAAATATTAATACTGCTATTTTGGAAAATGAAGAAATTAAGTATATTATTTCTAATTTTTGGATTTGAACGTTTTATTGAAAATAAAGTGTGAAATTGATGAGCAAATAGTATTTTTATACACTATTATTGTTGGATTAGAATTTATTTCTAATTACTACATTATACCAATTTTGGGTGAAATTACAAAAATGCCCTCAACCCTAGTTTTCAAAAAATGAACGAAACCCTGAGGCCTCCATTCTAGCAGCCGAAACCCCATCTATCTTCCCTTTCACCCACGGAGCAACACCCATGATTTCCCTTCTTCCATGGACGAAAGGAACAGAATCAAGGAAGGAAAGGGAGATTTAGCTGCGGCAAGGAGGGGAGGAGGGAGCTCATCGCCGTCATCCCGCCTCACCGCGTCGCCAAGCTCCCTCACCGTCACACCACCATGTCGCCACCAATTTGCCATCGTCGAAGCTCCATGCGTCGCCACTGTTCGCGCAGGAGAGGGTTTGAGAAGGGGCAGTTGTCGTGCGTGCGTTAGCCCCCCTACATTTTTCCCCTTTCAGGATATGGGCGCAGAAGTCACGAAGAGTTTATTTAGTTGTTGTTGTGATGCTCTGTATTGTTTTAGTTATGGTTTACTGCACCCTCGCCTTTATCTTGATATAATCTGTAAGAGGGATAGGAATTGTATTGGATTATGTTTGTAATATTATTTATATATATATATATGTGTATATATATATATGGATGTACTCTTTATAAGCTTTTGTAAGTTGTATGATATTCTGTGAATGTACGTCATCGAACGAAAGTATTTTTGGGAGCGGTTTCACGGTTTAAGTTTTAAACAGGCTCATATTTTAGTATTAAATAGTATAAAAGTCGTCGTAATATCCGAGTTATCAGAGTTGCGCAGTCGGAAGCGTAAGCTTTGGTAGTTAGGGTGTTACATTATGGTATTAGAGCAGTTCTTCCTGTAGAGCCTGAGGAATGGACTGACTATACTTCAGCTGCATGCTCTGAGTGTTTGTCATGTATTAGGTCTTTTCGAAAGATGAGAATTAGAGCTTTATGCACATGACAGTCATTGATTAACGCTGTTAGTCTTGCATTGCATAATTCTTGGTATTAAGTTTGGCCGGCTTAATACTAGTGAATTATGTATATGAAGGCACTGATGGGTTATCATAGATGTTATACGAGTTTTGAGTAAAGCGAATCGCGGGTTTTGGGGACGTTGGAAACTTTTTCTCGAGGCTATTCAGTTGTGTGTCTTGAATTTTGTTCGAGTCGACCTGTTCCTTTGTGTCCTAATTTGAAGTTCTTGTTTGCTAATCCTTTTGAAAAGTAGTTTGATTTTTTAATTCTACTCCTCTATTCATATGCATTCTTGATTGATCTTAAGTGCATATGCTTGTTTGAAAATCCTTGTTGCATCTATCTTCCTCTGTTCGAGTTCTTCCTGATTCCTGTATTCTTTGATATGGCTTTGAACTGGTCCTAATGTACCGTGCAATTTAACTCCTGATTTCGAGTACCTTCTTAGAGAAATTATTGATTCAGTTTTTCTCTTATTTGACAGTGATTACAGTCAATTTTGAGATTTTTATAAAAATTGCTGTTGAATAGATATATACTTATCTATATATGAAACTTTGAAGATTTCTTATACAGTTTAACAACTACTTATTTCTAGTACCTCGCCCGTGTTTTTACTGGTTTGCGAAACTGCATTTACTTTAAAAGTAAATTGCCTTCTAGTAATTTTACTATAGTTCCAATGGACATCTTTATTTGATTGTGTATTTGGATATTTTCCGAAATACTGGAAAGAAAGGATTTTTCGCTTTTATTCCGGTTGAGTCTCGTTTGATAAGCTTTACTTAACTTATTTTGAATTGAGTTTGGTTTAGCATACTACATGGTTTATGCCATTGTTGTTCTTTTGAAAATGTTGGGCTCATAGCTTTCTTCTTATGAACGGACTAAGTTCTCTCTTAAGCTTTTCACCTCTATGAATGTCATACGTGACTCTGTCTTTAACTAATCTTTTACATCTTGAAAACATTACCATTGATCTTGGTTTGTCCTCTCTTGTGGATCTCATCCTTATGTGAGTCAGTTTGATTTGTTTCAATTTAGTGCATTATTTATTCTCCCATTATTTCTACAAGAGTTTTTAGTCAAAGATTTATCATTGAGAAATTACAAATGATTGAGTTGTCTTTTCCTATGACTTTTGTATTCTTTTGGATCAATTGAAAGCTTGTTTGATGACTCATGCCTAGTGAATCTTGTTTGGGCTACCTTGGTTTAAGATCCTTTCTTGCAAGGCTTGACTCCTTTTTAGTGCATCTTAAACTTCTTGAATGTTCTTCTGAGATGGTGATTTCAAGAACACTTTTGGAGTCTTGTTTTGAACCTTTTAAAAGAATTTTGAATTCTCTTTGAAGAAATATTAAACGGAATTTATTTTCTGTTGCTTGATTGAGATTGAAACCATTGCCCAATTTTGACGAAATTAATTTAAAGTTGGCATGCGCCATTTTAAATGAGGTTTTGGAAAAGCTCCCTTGTTTAGTGGAAATTGGTTTGTTTGTAACGCACCGCCTATTTCCTTACCAGATTGTAAGCAAATTTTACCTCGGAATTTCCTTTCTAAAGAGAGTTTAATTTTCTCCTTCGTCTTTGCCATGATTTTATACACGCTTGTTTGAATATGAATTTTGGGAATTTTTGAACAAGCATTTGATTTCTTTTCCGAGTTTTATGATTGCTTTTGGTTAAGTTGTGCACCTAATTATCTTTCTAAAATGTTTTGAGGAAATAATTTAGCTTTTAACCAAACTTGTGTGCACCTTGTTTTTAAAATTCTACATGATCTGTTTCAACATGAAGTTGTATTATAGCAAAGTCACGTTTATGCTTTTGTTACTCTCTTGAAGAATGTTTATTACTTGACTTTCTTCCAGACTGCGAAATGATTTTTCCGCAAGTTTTTGATTCTTTTATGAACAAAGTATTCGGAAGTATTTTAATCGTGCTCTTGAGTTCTGTGAGCTTTGTCTTGGGTTTGAAATATTCTCTTCTGTAAACCTCATGCTTCCTCGACTCAGCTTGAGTTTGTTTCAAACTGATGCACTGATTTTCTTCTTATTGATCCTATTGAACTTCTTTGATCTAAGGGTTATCTTTGAAATTGTCAATTGAATTGTGTCTAGCAAACTTCATTGCTTGAACATCCTTGTTTTTCTGGAATTGGATATATTCTTTCAAATCTATGAGTATTGTCTTTGACATTTGTCTCTCCTTTCTAAGATCTCGTATTCTTCTGAGTAGACTCGAGAATTATTTTGATATCACGTGCAACTAGTAGACGTAGTAACGCGATGCGTTAGTTCTTTAAGACGTTATATGTGTATGCGGAAGTTGAAGCGGTAGGTGTGCAACGTTATGAGTTGTGAGCATTTTGTTCCTTGCGAACGGGTTTGTGGTTGTCAGGCTTGTGATCAAATTTGGGGTTTGTAAAGTGCTTGATGGAGTTGGAAAGTTAAAGCTTTGAGGTTGGTGTGAGATTAGTGTGCGGATGTTAAGCACGTCGTTTTAACTCCATCCTGTTTTCTAGCCTTTGATGCCTTGCCCTACTATCACATGATTGACTCATGTTATCTTTTGCATTGAGCCTATCTTGTAACGTTTGCTTTGCAATCACACTCCTACCTTTACATCCTTATGCTTATGACAATCAAAGTATTTGAAAATCGTATATATGATTATATTTTGAGATATTTTTGCTTCTTCCTTAAATGTGTTCAAAGGTGAACTGATATGGAATTTCTTTCATTTTGTATCAATTTTCGAGGGCGAAAATTTTTATAAGGTGGGTAGAATGTAAGACCCAAAATATTTGAAAAGTCTTATTATGATCAAGTCTCAAATCCTACAGTTATTTATAACCTTAATTTCAGAGATTATTTTATTAAAGATAATTAAGGCAAGTTTTGATTTATTGGATTTGAGATAAGTTATGATTATTATCCAATTTTATAATTATTGG
>NC_029794.2:9885635-9885981 GCF_000816755.2 Arachis ipaensis | reverse complement strand
AATGCCGAGAGTGGCATTATTTTAAAAGGGGAATTTACCTTGAGTAAAAGTGGCTTATGAGACTGAGATGATTTGAGAAATGAGATCATTAAAGCCAAGGCTGAAAAGAGTTGAAACTTGATTTCAAAGTGAAATGAATTGAGAAAATGATTTATGGCTTAAATGCCGATTTCATGAAATTGATGATTTTGAATGTGGAAGTGCTGTTTTGTTGAGAGCCCGAAATGGCTGTGTATGTTTATACATGTTAATTGGTTCTGGATTGAACCGTGAGCCGGAATGGCTGTGTATGATATGAATATTGGCTGGTTCTGGATTGAACCGTGAGCCGGATGGCTGAGATGGA
>NC_029794.2:9872127-9885570 GCF_000816755.2 Arachis ipaensis | reverse complement strand
ATTCCCAAAAACCCTCTACTGAGAACCCTTTCGAGGATGATGTTCTCACCCCCCTACATTTTTCCCCTTTCAGGATATGGGCGCAGAAGTCACGAAGAGTTTATTTAGTTGTTGTTGTGATGCTCTGTATTGTTTTAGTTATGGTTTACTGCACCCTCGCCTTTATCTTGATATAATCTGTAAGAGGGATAGGAATTGTATTGGATTATGTTTGTAATATTATTTATATATATATATGTGTATATATATATATATGGATGTACTCTTTATAAGCTTTTGTAAGTTGTATGATATTCTGTTAATGTACGTCATCGAACGAAAGTATTTTTGGGAGCGGTTTCACGGTTTAAGTTTTAAACAGACTCATATTTTAGTATTAAATAGTATAAAAGTCGTCGTAATATCCGAGCTATCAGAGTTGCGCAGCCGGAAGCGTAAGCTTTGGTAGTTAGGGTGTTACAACTAAGCAAACTTCTGACAATTCTTTACAGACTTGGAATTATATTATAGATATCTATATATATATTGTAATGTAACAAATGATTAGCCACTACACTCATCCATCCTTTCAACAACCTCCACAGTATTTTCACATTGTCTAAAGGCACTCCGAAGCTCTTCCCTAATAGTGAGAGGTTGATGACTCCCAAATAAATTGGAACCTTGTGAAGACAAAATTCTTGCATGAAAATCATGGTTAACAGTCTACAGATTACACAGCAAAATATAAGAACAACGAATGCAGAAGCCACAAAAAAAAATGAGATGAGAAAGAAATCAGGTATGATGAAACTTTAAGAGTAATAAAACAAATATTAAACAAATAAAGTAAAAAAATTTAAGCGATACATATGTAGGAATATATGTGTGACTGTTCACATATTTAGCAAGAGATAAAGAATCAAAGTGCATTAGGTCAAGAAATACCCAACAATTTCAGTTGAGAACAGAAATGGGTGAAGCATGACCCACTAGAGGACTTGAGCTCGATGAACATTGAATGCTTGCATTGGAATGAAACTGAACTGGATTCTTAAATTCGAAAGGAAAATGAGGAACAAAGGGATCCAGATCAAATTTCTAAATTGAACAACAGAGGAATAACATCAGTAACCCTTAACACATGACACATGGAAAACACAGAACAATATAGCCAATTCAGGTTGACCTGATTAGAAACAAATTTGACTAACTCAACATCAGATTCACTTAACTATCTTATCACCTGCTGTTGATTATCATGGCTGGAGTCCTCCAAAAACTTCACAATATCAACATCATCACATACTGCATGAATAACGTAAAGATATGTATTCAATTCATATTCAACAGGTCTAGGATCCACTATGAAGACAATTTTCTTGTTCATCAACTGAGAAATCATCCTATTCGGAACAGTGTAATCATCGGTTGACTAAGAAAAAAAAAAGAAAAGGTACATTAGCAAAATTCATATACCTAAACCATAAATACTAAACCGAAAAGAAGGACAATTAAATTAAATTAAAACCAAAATGATTACTTGGGAGGAATTTCTTTCGTCTATCAAAAAGTCTAAACAACTCTTTTTGAGTATTTTCATCACCTCATCATCCTCAAGTATGAAAATATTGCTGCCATTTGAATGGGAAACAATAATTTTGATCCGATACATAAATAATGTAAACAAAAGAAAAATATACACTGAGAAACATGTGCAGAAGATGCAATAAAGCAAAAACAAAACTGGTACCAACAACTCCGAGAGATAAGATAGATACCTTCTTATGGCATCAACACACTCAACTCTACACAGATAACAATAAAATACATTCCCAATATGAGAAACAAGTGCATTACACAAACAGCAGTAGTACCACCACTTCTGATGTTTCAGCACATCAATAATCTCACCGATAAAAAAAAAAAAAATCTGATCCTGTAGACAAACAATAATTAGTATATTATGATACATATTTTTATCATACTACACATGTTGAAACACAGTTCAGATGGTTGAAAACAAAAACATAAATACTAACATTTCTTGATGCAGAAGAATATATTTTAGCACAAAGAATATCAGCAAGCATCTCGTTAATGCTATGCAGTTGTATTGGAACACCAGATATGACTTGGTTGTTATAACTTCTAAGCTGTCCATACCAAGAGAAGTCTTCAAATATTGGCTAAAGGCCGAATCAGAACAAACATCCTTAAAATTTGGAAGGAAAACATGAATTATTAAACGCAACCAACTTTGTAAAGCATGAGGCAAAATCATGTTGGCATGTAAAGGATACCATTGAAAACAACAGCCAAATAATTAGAAAATGGGGATCAACAAAATATATATAAAAATGATTCCTCCAATTCATTCATATCTAACATAAAGAAAGAGTACTAACCTTGATGCACTGATAAGCCTGAAGTTTGTTGAAAAAAGTGCATCACTAATGACATTGATGATTTTAAAGGTACCACAATAACCCTGAGTGCTAATCCTCTTTGCTTGAACTTTGAAAACAATTTCTTTTCCAAGGAGTTTATGAAAAAACTGTGGACAATATCGGTGCTCAATTCTCTGTCATAGATATTGAAAAGTGATCACTAATTAGCGGACAAAATTGAAGTATAAGAAATACTTATTCATAGAGTATACAGCAATAAAATCTAAGTGGATAAACTATACATCCATTTCATCTTCTAACAACAAAAAGACATCAGAACAGGTTCTCCCTAATAGCTTAGTGGCTGCGCTGTCTAACAAGATAAACATTTCATAAGAAGTCCCGTCTTCAACAAGTATCTTAATCCTGTAACTATAACAAAGAAAGTAAATATGAGATTCACCTATTTCTGAGTCCAAGAAGAGGCTGATACATGAAGGCTACTTATATTATTGAATCAGAACACACGAAAGAAAATTTGTAAATCATAACCTGGATTTACCTTATCATAAAATGCTAAACCTCTCTGCTGCACAGCTGACAATGGATCACATTATCATCACCTACAATAAGATGACCGCAAACACAAAAAAAACCCACCACTCTGGATCTTCAACAATCTCCTTAATTTTTCCAACCATAAAGAATTGTCCATCCTATTAAAAAAAATTAATGAATTGAATGGGTAAAGCATGTCTACAATATTCAAAAATCAATTAACATGAGTACTTCTTACATAGCACTAAAATATGTTAAAAAACTAATAGTGTGCACCTCATTGTTTCCCTTAAGATTATCAATAGTCCGTATTAGCTTCCAATAAAAAGATTCATCATCAATTACACATACTAAATCCCCAACCTCATTACTACGGAGTCTACTGAAATGGTGGCTTGCAATACCGTATCTATGTAAAAAAAATTAATATTAGGATAAAATAATTTCAGGAAGACAGTTATAGAGGGACACAAAGAGAGAGAGAGAGAGAGAGAGAGAGAGAGAGAGAGAGAGAGAGAGAGAGAGAGAGAGAGAGAGAGAGAGAGAGAGAGAGAGAGACATAGAGAGATAGAGAGAGAGTGAGTGATAGAGAGGGAGGCACAAATTTCGAGTTTAGAGAGGCAAAAGTTAAGGAGGATTGAATAAAACTAACTGATTCAGAAAATTCACAGTTTCCTGCATATCAGGGTTGATCAAAACTCGAGAAATATTGATCACATTTTGGAGACTGACTTTATCTACAAATCAGAGAAGACAATAAGAAGAAATTAATTCATAAAGAAACTATTCATTCGTATAAAAAAATATTTAAACAAATCAAACTGAGACATGTGCAACACGGACAACTCTTCACCTCCATTGACTTTGATCTTGAAAGATTGCAGAATTACAACAAGTGGTCTCTGGTACCTTTTCAAAGTATTCATGTCTATAAGAGCAGGACAATCACCAACAAAATTGCAGGATATTTTCTTCCTGGGTAATGATTATAAGAAAGGATGGACAACAATAGAATAATTCAAGAGCAGTAAAAAAATAAGAAAAACAGAAATTAGGTAATTTAAAAAAAGGATGAGAAACAGAAACATAATTGATACCCATCAGCAAAAACTTCAAGGGTCAGAACTTTCAATATCTTTCCATTACACTCAACATCCCTTCTCTTTTTCAATCCGCAAAGGACCCCGACAAAATCTGTTTAGTAAAATTATAGAAGACAAGATTAAACCCTCAGATAGAATACCATGAGACATTTCATTGAATTCTTATTAATTTCAATTTAAAACACCTTTATAATGGTTCATATTTGAAAAAGTGAAACTTACCTATTAAGTACTCATAATCAATGCACTTCTGAAGAATCTGGTCCCTAGAAGTTAGACTTAAACCAGGGTTAGGTATGACTGTACTTGCAGCTACAACAACAGAGGTACTACACTTGAAAAAGGATGCGAAATCGATGTCTTGTAACCCTGACCAATCCATGATTAGGTATCACTTTAAAGTCAGAAATAATGAATACATCTCCTTCTTTTAACTGATCAATAAAAGTTGTGATCAAATCATCCTCAACAGTTGCTTGGATCTTGTGGTGCTGAAAAAAAAAAGAAAAAAAAAAAACATCTCAGCCTTTATAAATATTAACCATGAGACATTACATGCTAAAAATTATCACATATACAATTTTAAAAAATATAATTTAGTTAACTAAAAAGTGAGTTTTTGATAGAACATACACACACACACACAGACACACACAGACACACACATACACACACACACATATTCACCTGCTTATCCATCAAGACCATGTGTAAGAGTTTCTGCATATTTTCATTAACAATCGTAGCATCTTCCCAAATGGTCAAGATCTTAGCCTCAATACTCCAAGCTTCCTTCCATGGAGAGATTTTCCCAAGAGCATCAATAGCAAGACTCATCTGATAAATAGTAGAGATGAAAGAATGTAGATGAAAAAAACAGAAAGCAAAATGTTGGCAAGAGAAAACTGTGTCGGATCTGAGTCTTATCTCAATGGAAGGGAATGCAAAAGAAGAAAAGCAAGTAAGGAACAAGTGATAGCTTTTGAGAGATCAGTACAATACTCCATCACCTCATCACTACTTATAGCAAAGAAATGAGCAACCCTGTAACGCAAAGCTTGTAGAATACGTTTCTGTTGAAGTCCTTGCATAGATTGATTGATTGATTGACATATGACATTCAATGTGTCCATACCTAATTAAATTACATATACTCATACCTCTATATATAGCTATGTCATATCAACCTATCTATGAATCTATATACATCTATCTATCTATCTATCTATAAACAAACCATACCTATTGATTCATGCTATCTTTGACTATATAATTATACTGTTCCCCAACAATATGAGTGGCGAGATAGAACACATGATCAAGATTCACCCAAATAAAAATAAAATAAAAGCTACAAACTTTTATCAATCATGCCCAAGAGCTCAGCTGAAACTCCAAGAGAGCTGAAAAATAAAGTAAAAACTACACCAAAAAAAAGATAAATTTGAAACCAACCCACACTAATTCAAAATCAACAAATCACTTTTTTTGTTGTCTGTAATTTTGTTTTTAACCTGAAATAGAAATGAACATAAAAAACGGTATCCCTTTTTCAAATTGTTCTCTTTTAAATATAGTAGAGCTCCCAATAACAACAGGCTTTGGAGATATTTCAATTCAAGAAATGTTGACATTCTAGTTTGATTCTTATCAGCATAGATTTTAAGGACACCATTTTCCTGAGACCAAACAGAAAAAAAATCTACAAAGGAAAACAAGTATACTGTCCCAAGAGCCCCTGTGTAAACGGTATAGTCCCTTGCATGTTTCCCACTTGAATCCTTTGTCTCCTTCACTACCTGAACACACTCACAAAGAAACCAAATGACCCAAAACAGCTGGTGAGAAAAATGAAAAAATCGATCACAATTGAACATAGTTTCTACACAAATAGCTCAGAAGAAAAATTATTTAACTTAACTTTCTTGCAAATTTTTCGACCCCATCTCGATTTTCAGTAGAACTCGGTTGCAATTTCAGATCCAAAACCAGCTGCATTCTCAATTGATCTCTTATACATCTTCATCTACCAACAGATTACAGTATAAAAATTAGTAAATTAGAATTCTATTTGAAACAAAAGCAAACAAATCATAGAAAACACGATGATGATAGAAATATTGTTCTGAGGGGATGTTTGAGACCGAAAATGTCGATCGAAGTGGGTAACCTTGATGCACAATTTTCCGACAGAGAGAAAACTCGGATAATCCAAGAAACGATCCAGAAACACGAACTGCATGGGGATAAAGAAAACTGGGTTGACGATGATGATGGACGAATCGGGGTCACAACAACCACAGAGAAGATCGAGGCAGGAACGCGAGAGTGGCAACAGCTAGCAAAAGGAGAAAAGAGAAAGATAGGGCTGAGGTCTCGGTAAAGAAGGAGAAAGTTATGAGGAAGATGACTTCTGATGTTTCAACCTATTGAGCACCGAACAAAGTAATGAAACCAAAATAAACCAATACTAAACATTCCAAGATTATTATAATGGATAAGATTAATCCAATACTATTGTAATTAAAACTTAAAAGAAAATAAAACCAACAACAATGAAAGCTCATCCTTAAACACTTCTTGTTAAATATGGAGTGCTGCACATTTTGTTAATTCGTTAAATCTGAACTCTTTATTTATTATATTTTATTTGAATGGTCTGGATTTAAAAACCTAACCTGTTAATCAGGTTAACCATTTTTTTATAAGTTTTAGATTCTTTTATAAGTTTCAGATATTAGCTTGAAGTCCAAAACAAAAATAAAATAGTATATAAATATTAAAAGCAACATATCTGTACAACAAAAGAAATTACTGGTGTTTAAAACTAAAATAAATAATACATGAAATATGCCAATAAGTTTAAAGTTTAATTATTTTTTTAATAAATTAACAAAAAAATAATACAAATAATTCTTTAAATATAATTGTATTTTAATTTTTCATGTTATTACGTACACGTTGAGGATAATTTGAAATAAAAGATAATGGACTTGTTGTAACTACGATATATTTTGTGTTTTGACTGCGTTGTCATCTAAGAATTATGGCGCTTTCATAAAGACCGGAGTTCTTCTACAGAATCGATTTTGTATTTGGAGTTAGCCAACCAGCAACGGCTTTCATATTTATATTTCAATTTCAAATGTTATAAAATTTTAAATGAAGACAAGATATATATTTTTTAATAACAATTAAATTTAACCTTAGCTTCAATACATTTAAAAATGTAAATGTAAACCATTTTATTAACCAGCATCTATATCTTTTTGGCCGATTATCATTTTTTGTTGTTTTTATCAACAGAGTAATAATTAATTAATTATTGAACCAGTTCATTTGAAATTGATCAAATAAATGAATATTTTCTTTTGTTGTAATTAAAAAGAAATTTCATTAAATACATAAATATCACAATTATATCCATATTAGAATTCAAAAGACACTAAGTATCACAAATCAAACAACAATTTAAAGTAGTATGTGAACACATTAAACTAAAAAGCATGCAGATCCTCCACAGCCTCATGATCGCTTTCACATTGGCTGAAAGCATCTTCAACTTCATGCATAGAATCAACCAGAACATGAATATGGAGAAAATTGAAATCCTCTCAATTATTGATATTTTTTAAACACTAATAATTGAACAAATTATAAAAAATATACAACAGACCTTATGCTCATTCATCTCAGCAGCAGCCTCAAAAACATTAATAACAGAGGTATCATCCAGATTTGTTGAACAATATACACAGATCGATTCATCTCATAACCCATAGGCATAGCATCAACCATGAATACAACTTTTTTGTGCAAAAGACTGAAATGAGTTTCAATGGAACAACTTTGCAATAAGATCCCTAAAAACAAAAAAAAAATACTTAACAAATAGCATAATAATAATTTATGTTTTCTCTAGGAATTTCAAAAGAAACAAACAAACTATATCTATATCTATCTATATACTAATTAAAACCACAATTGGATGACAACCTGATTCAACTCTGGGTGATTATCCAAAAAGCTCGAGCATCTTGTCTTTATTATTTGGACGACTTCACGATCTTTAAGAACAAATATATTGTTCCCATTTGAATGAGACACTACAACCTTCAAGTAGAACCTTGCAAACCATGAGAAAACAAGAAAAATTTGAGTTAACATTGAAATAATAATTAGTTACCAAAACAGAATAAAATTAAAGAATAAAACACCTTGGGACAGCATCAATGCATTGAAGCTGACATAGATCACATGATAAAATATTTTTATTAGTTGACACAAAAGAAACACATAAACAAGTTGAGAACCACCACTTATGATTCTTCAAAACAGATGATATAGTTCCCAGAATAAAAACGAAACCACCCTGCCAGCAAAGAAAAAATGATTACAGCATTTCAAATTTCAAATAATTTACAAAACTATCATTTACTAACTTTTCAGGGTATGATATAATAAGAATAACAAAAACGAATGATCTAAGAGATTTTATTGCAAATGAGGAAAAAAAATATACGTTCTCAGCATCAGAATAGCAGCGATTGGGTGAAATAAGATCAGTAATAATATCTTCAATAGTTTTTGATTGAATAGAATTATCACACACTACTTGAGTCTTGTAATCTTCGCCAGTTGCATACTGCAAGTAGGTGTCATAGATTGGTGGAAAAATGGGACCGTGAAGCATTGCCTGGGATAATTTGATTAGAATAAGTATCGAATGCATTGATTGAGAAAAAAAAATTGCATGAACATGTTGTAACATAGGGTGAGGAATCATACATTGATATAATCATCGGTTGTAGCTGGTTCCGGATTATGACGAAAGACATTTACAATTTTAAAAAGCACCCGGAGTAATTTGGATCAACTGTAGAATGAATTTCAACCTTGAAAACTTTCTCCTCTCCAACAACATCATCAAACATTTGTGAAGAATATGACCGACAGACCTTGGGAGTTTAATATAAAAGAATCAATAAACTTGAACACAAGAAATAAATAATAAAGATTAAATGAGGTTCGCTATGAAAGAGTTCATACTGCAAGCACACTAGGATCAACAGGAAATTCTTCTTCTATCCTGAGAAATGCTTCAGAACAGGTTTTTTCAAATAGTTTTGTTACCGCATTATCAAGCAGAACAAACAAAACAACACACCCACCATGCTGAATCTTTACCTGAATCCCATATCTAACACAATTAACAACCAAGAATGATAACTAAAACCAAAAAATCTGCTTAACAACACATACAGTGGCGCATAACAAAGAACTAACAAAAAATCCAAAAGATTATTAATTAATCTATTCCATAATAAAGTTACATATGAAGCTCACTTGACCATAACATGTTCAACACATGAAGCACAACTATCACAAAGGTAGAGATCAACATGCTCAACAACGGCATGACCACACACACATGAGTAGTACCACCAATCTGGTTCATCCATAACTTCCTTAATTATCCTAATAACAAAGTAATGAGAATCCTGTAAAATTTTTAAAACAATGATATACTATACAATAATGATTAACAAATCAGATTACAAAATCCAAGACACATGTTTAAGAAATTCAAGTTTAAGTATTAAATGGAGAGTTTGCCAATCTAAAATAGTACCCCATTATCTGAATGAAGATCTTGAATATTACTGCTCTCTTTGGGATTGAAATAATCACCATCAACTTTAGAAACTAAGTATCCAAGGTCATTGGTCACAAGTTTTGAGAATCCATAACTGGCTACACTAAATCTACACACAAGATACAATAACTAATCTTCATAACACAAAACATATACATGAATACCAACAAAATAAGCATAGCAGGTTGTAGGTTTTCAATATTTTTATCACAACTGACCTGCTTAGGAACTCAACAGACTCAGGAATGTCGAGATTAATGAATAACCTAGAGACATTTATCACATTCTGTAGGATTACCCCACCTGCATGCAAGAATCCTATTCTATTAGCCTCAAACCATATTTAAATTAAAAGGTCAAAAAACAGAAAAGTAAATATTAGAGTAAAAATTCGCTGAATATGCCTGAAACTAACCTTCAATTGCTTTGATTTTAAAAGACTCGAGGACAATCAGCGGAGATCGTGGATATTTTTGTAAGTTATCATATTCTAACAGATCACAAGCATTTCCAAACACATTGCATTGTACCCTTTTACTGAACAGATAAGTTTCAAAAGATCAAAAGGATCTAACTATATATTTATTGTTATAAACATAAAGATTGGAAGAAAAAAAATAGAATTAATAGAAGATAACTACTGATATGGGAGAAAGTCAGAGAGATATTACCCATCAGTAAAGACTTCTAGCACCATTGCTTTGATCAGCTTTCCATATGATGCTACATCTCTTTCTTTTCGAACACCAGTAATGATCCCAACAAAGTCTAATAATTAGATTGAAACATATACAAATTTGAATCAGAAACCATACTTTTTAAAACATAATACTATGATTCTAAAAGGGAAGAGCAAGAAACTTGTACGAACCAATGAGAAAATTATCGTCCTTTGTCATTTGATCAATTTCATCTATTGATGCAAAACACAAACCCGAATGAGGTATCCTTGGAGATACCATAGAAACAACAGAGGTCTTGTATTAGAACAAAAGTCTGAACCGATGTTTCATTACTCTGTTCAAACCAGTGTTCAATACAACTGTAAAATGGGTCATAAAGTACACATCCCCTTTATTTAGAGACACCACAAAATTTGATATAAGCTGATCTCTAATGGTTGCCTGGATCTTGTGTAACTGCAGTTGAAAAAAATGCTTCATATTTTGAATTTATTAACTTATTTAGGTATCCAAACAGCATAAAAACACTTGATTAAAAAAATAAAACAACAAAAACATATCAGTTTCCAACCTTCCCTTCTGCATATTAAAAAAAATGAAAACTTGCAACAACCTAAGGAAATGCTAATATAAAATAAAACTGACCTTCTCATCCATTAAGACCATATGCAACAGATTTTGAGAAGGATCCAAAGCAGGATTCTTGTGGTACCACAACTTCATAACTTTAACATGCACTTTCCATGATTCTCTCCACGGAGTGATTTTCTCCACTAGATCAACACGGTTATTCATTCCCAACATATGTAGGATAAGAACATCAAAAGGAGAAAATATACAGAGAAAAATTCTGAACTAAGATGAGAAGATAAACACATGAGTTATAAACTCCCAAAGTTAAGAAACACTAAAGCTTACAATGTAAGCTTGACATATGGGACAAAGATACACTAATAGGCATATATAGATTGATATGGCTACACACATCATTTAGGAAGATATCACAAGTAACCAAATACTCATGGAAAAAGAGAAAAAATAATATGGGAAGAGGCCTGTTGCAAATTACCAAATACCTACCACATATAGTTGATTTGACAATTCACAATAAAGCAAAAACAGAATTTCATCAGTCAACTATACCTAACACTACAGTTAACTTGAGTCCAATAGCAGAAAGAAAATTATATAATTTATAATGAGCAAACCCCCCAAGAAGAAAATTATTTCACAGAAACACCAAGAGCACAAACATAGGAGAGAATCATTGATTTACAAAAACAAGTAACAATCACCATGATTAAATCAGAAACCAAACAACTCAAAATTAAACGATAGATCCAGAAAACAGTAACAATTAACACAAAAAGAAATTAAAACTGGAGAAGGAATCGAGAAAGAGATTGAAAAGGAGGAGAATGGAACCATAGCCCATATATACCTCTTGAACAGCGGTGGCAATGTCTGCTATCCAAAACCGAGAAATCGAGATGGAGAATGAGGTATGCTCGACAGAGAGAGACAGAGGAACCCTGGAGAGAAGGAACAGACGCAACAAAGAGAACAACACCCTCATGGTGGGATCGAATGGAATCACAGAGATACCCATAACTTCTCTGCATGTGGCCAGAACCGAGGAGAGAAGCCGAAACCTCAGTCGAGGATGGGGGTACGGACATGGTGCGATGGATGGAGATTGGGTTAGGGATAGAGGAGATGGGGTGAGGTAGTAACGTCTTTTAGGATCCCTAATCAACTGAAAGTGATGAATTTGGTGAAAAAAATTAGAATAACCTCACTTTAATTAAGTTTATGGTTTAATTGAGATGATTATATTAATAAAAACAAAATCCTGCAACCAAGTGTTTTTAGACTCTCAAAAAGATATAGTCAATTAACTTTTTGATACTCAATAAAATAACTGTATTTAAAAATTGACTTTTTTAAACAAAAAAAAAAGAAATCAAAGTAAAATATGAACCATCAATTCTATTCATTAAAGAAGAGGGTATATCTTAAATGAGAACAACAATTATGTACTTATAGAGTATACCATATTTGTATATACCATTAGATTATATTACATAGAAATCAAAGGTTAATATAAAAGAAGAATATTGATAGACTCTAATAAATACATAATATTTTAGTGCATAATTAAGTACTTTAAATAACAATACTATAATACAAAAACTTTAAATAGTAATAGAATCTTTTATTTTGAAACAATTAAATATGAAATACATAAAAACAAAATATATGAAAAAGGGAGCTTGCGTGAACGAATCGCAAGAAAACACAGCTGACGGCGAAAGCAGAGAGGAGCAGCTACACCCTTCCTGAGGAGAAGCCACGCTCGAGGAGAACGTACACCCTTCCTGAAACGCAGAGAGCTCTCTACACCGAATATAAAACCACATCATATTCCAAGAACTATCAGGTTGCCCAAAGTACTCAAAATTTAGTTGATTTTGGAGTACTAATGATTAATGGTTAGTTGTTTGAGATATCTTGTATAGAGAAAAAAAACATTACAAAAAATTTTTGGTTATTATACTTTTCTAATACAAAGAATTTATATCAAATTTAAGAATGAAATAATATTAAACTCGTCCAAAATTATTTTGGACTAAAATAAAATATTTAAAATATTAGACATCAAATTCGCCTAAATATTAAAACCAAAATAATAAAAATAATAGAATACGGAAGGTACCAAGAAAAATTGATACATACAACCTGGATGATCATTTTAAAATAATTATGATTGATGATATTTTTTCTTAATGGGTAATTATTAAATTATTTTTGAATAAATTTTTACGTGTTCAACTATTAAAAATTAAATGAAAAAGGAATATTCTAACTTGTATTTTCTTATTTCTTACAAATTATGTAAACAGGTGCCAAGGAGAATTAATATATGACATTATAAAAAAGTTAGTACTAATAATATATATTACTTAAATATATATTTTAAAAATAATAAAAATAAAATAAAATTGTATGGATAGAGTCTAATTCAGATTAAAATCAAATTTTTTTATGATAGATTAAAATCAAATTTGTATTGG
>NC_029794.2:9845206-9871528 GCF_000816755.2 Arachis ipaensis | reverse complement strand
TTTTTTTTTTTTGAAAAAAATAATATCAGAATTAAAAAATAAATAAGTTTTTTAATAAAATTTAATATTTTCGAAAAGACATAGTCAAGTAACTTTTTGATATTAGATAAAATAACTGTATTTAAAAAATGGCTTTTTAAACGAAAAAAAGAAATTAAAGCAAAATATGAAAATATGAAAATATAAACCATCAATTTTGACCTCCCTACATTCCAGGCAGGCTCCAATTCCAAGTGGAGGCTTTCCTCCAACGTGGCAAGCCCACTTCAATGGCGCATGTGCTTCCTTCTGATTCCGTCGCTCAGCTGTCTCTTCTCGCAATTTGGTCACGCAAGCTCCATTTTTTCACGGATTTGGTGTCAGAGATGATGATTTATCCGAACCCTAAACCCTACGCTTAGCCCTTCTTTCTCCTAGCATTGCAAAGAGGAGCACCTGCGCCCCTCCTGAGTAGAAGCCACCTTGGATGTATGCGGACCTGAAATGCGGAGAGCTCTCCACACCGAATATGAAACCACATCATATTCCATGAACAATCAAGTTGTCCAGAGTACTCACAATTTAGTTGATTTTGGAGTACTGATGATTGATTGTTAGTTGTTTGAGATATCTTGTACAGGAAAAAAAGCATTACAAAAAACTTTTGGTTATTATGCTTTTTTAATACAAAGAATTTGTATCAAATTTAATAGTGAAATAATATTAAACTCGTCCAAATTTATTTTGAACTAAAATAAAATATTTAAAATATTAGACATCAAATTAGAATTTGGCCTAAATATTAAAACTAAAATAATAATAAAAAATAGAAGACGGAAGACACCAAGAAAAATTAATACATAAAATCTGGATGATCATTTTAAAATAATTATGATTGATGATTTTTTTTAATGGGTAATCATTAAATTATTTTTGAATAAATTTTTACGTGTTCAACTATTAAAAATAAAAGTAAAAAGGTATATTCTAACTTCTATTTCCTTATTTCTTACAAATTATGCAAACAGGTGCCAAAAAAAATTGATCTATGACATTATAAAAAGGTTACTACTAATAATATATATTACTTAAACAAATTTTTTAGAAAGAACAGAAAATAAAATAAAATTGTATGGATAGAGTCTAATCCAGATTAAAATCAAATTTTTTTATGACAGATTAAAAGCAAATTTGCATTAGTATCATCTAACTTTCCTTTCTATAAAAAGATAAATATTTGTTTTTTATTTATTTATATTATGACAAAATTTGCCAATTATAATATTATATGAACACTGAGAGAGTGACAAGTGATATTCTTATTAAATTACCCTAAATAAGATTCTTTTTATGTATTTCATGATTAAAAAAAAATTCTCTTTCCATGAATATAAAACACGGCTAACCAAACAAAATTTGTTTGGTTTTAAATGTTACTCCTTCGAGCAATTACCTTTAATTACACAAGAAAATATTATACGTTTTTTCAAATATTGTATAATAATTAATTTTGTTAAATTAATATTATATATACTATTTTGAATAAAATGTATGTTTACAAATATTTAAATAAAAAATTACATTATACAATAACATATTTTTTACAAAGTTAACTATTGATAAATATTTTTTAATAAAATAAAATAATTTAATTATTTTTAAATAATATAAAATAATTTAATTTCTTACATTATGTTATTCAAAAAGATACATTATATATGGCAGAACATCATTATATGTGCAGAAGACATTTTCAAAGAAAGATAACACAGGACCGTGATGCCAATTTGGTGTCACAACACACATTCCTTTCTCAATGAAGCTATTAAATTCAGCACACATAACTTTATGTCTATGAAATGCAAGAGATGAAATATAAAATAATTTTTATTAAAAAATACAAAAATAAAATTAAACAATATAACAAACAATTCAAATGGATTATTGAATAAGAACAAAAATGGGAATGCAAAACTCGAATAAGAGAGGGTGGATTTATAAACTCACTTTGTTGGAAAAACTCTGCCAATCACATCACCGCTAAGGAAATAGATTAGGTAGAAACTCCATACCTAGACAATGATTCACAAAACCAAATCATGATCCATAAATATAAGAAAACATAAGTAGAAATTTCATCTTTCTAATCATTATAAAAACCAAAAAAATTGATAAAATAGACAAACCACATACAAAAAAAAATTCAACAGCTGACAAAAGGAGAAATGATAATCAAATTAACACCAAATTGCAAACAATGAAATGAAGAAGATGAATCCAATTGATAGACCATATTCAAATTAACAGCAACTTCCAAAGAATGTAAAAAAGAACATGAACCTAGAAACATACGAAGCCAGATAGACAATTCGCAAATTAGCAGATTCACAAACTCTAGACAGTAAAATCTGGATTAACAGTGTAAGAGATACGAAATTTGATCACAAGGATATACACAATGAAGACAAAGAAAAACGATGAACAGGAAAACATGTTTGGAAGTAAAGGGACCAGAAGAGTGTACCTGATTGATTGATTGCAGATCTTCAATTTGAGACTCTATGGAAAAATCCCTAACCTGCAATGAATGACAGGGAACCAAAGTCCCAAGAAACAGAGGCCGTAGACAATGTTTGGTAGGGCAGAGGAAAGCAGGTCAGGAGATGAAAACAAAGGGGCTAGGGTTCGATTTGATGATTACCTGATCAACTAAATCCACGAAAAAGGGAGCTTGCGTGAAGGAATCGTGACAAAAGACAGCTGACGGCGAAAGCAGAGAGGAGCACATGCACCCTTCCTGAGGAGAAGCCACGCTGGAGAAGAACATCCAGCTTGGATGTCTACAGGCCTGAAACGCGGATAGCTCTCCACATCGGAGATGAAACCACGCGTATGCTAATATATACTAATATATTATATATTTATAAATCGTATGAATACTCTTCTTTCATAACATCCTTTGATTTTCATTTAATAGAATCTAACGGTTCATAAAAAATGGTGCATCTAATGCACACAAAATGGTTGAGACAATTTTAGACATACCCCAAAGAAACTGTCCCTCTCTAAAGAAAACATAGACCAAAACAAAACTATAAATTATACAGATAAGATTGGAAGGTATAAGAAAAAACTACATTATATCTTATCAAAAACTTCCGTAAATACAACGTTTTCAGTCCTAATAGGATCAACTAATCCATCATCACAAAGTAAAATCTTAAGACCATTTCTATTCCTAACTCAGGAAAGAGCTACATAAAGTTGACCGTGACAAAACACAGGACGACGCAAGAATAAATCGACTGTTGATAATGTCTGACCCTGGCTTTTGTTTATTGTCATCGCAAACGACAGAGAAACCGGGAACTGACGACGTTGGAATTTAAACGGTATAACCGTATCACTGGGAATCATATTCATTCTGGTGATAAAAACCTTATCCCCAACATTGCTACTAGAAACAATATCCGCACCAATCACATTTCTCCCTAGATCTCGCACAACAAGTCGGGTCCCATTACACAAACCCCCAGCTGGATCAATATTCCTCAACAAAATAATAGGCACGCCTATTTTCAACTTCAACGAATGATTAGGTAGACCAGAACACCTAATATGATTCAAGAATTCAACATTTATCCAATCAACATCAACATCAGAATAGACATCACTACCACATATCGAATCAGCACTGAGATAATTTTTCTCCTCACCGGGCAACAAGTCAACTATATAATTGTTTATCTCTTCAACATTGTCGACAGTCGGAGCCAGAATTGCCCTATCCTGGAAAAAATGTGGATCACGAAAATTCTGAACAAAATTCGGATAGATTGTATTTACAATATCTTCCACTGGATTTTCCAAGACAGGAATGATTAGATTAGAAGGAATATCAACAAAAAGTTTATCATTGACCACTGTTCCACATCGACCTTCACCGATTTGAAGTATCCAATTTAAAAATGACCTTAACTCCTGAGGAGTTGATTGTTCCAATCCCATTGTTAACCTCATATTTTTCGTTAGACGCAAAACTTCGCAATATTTCCAGAGGACAGAAGAATTTATCGAAGCCATGACAATCTTAGCACGAGAACCTTTCGGAATAACTGGCAAGACCTGCCTGAAATCACCACCGAGAATGACCACCTTCCCACCAAAAGGTAAATCTTTATTCCTATCAGAGACCGAAACCATTATATCACGTAACGTCCTATCGAGCGCTTCAAATGCTAATTTGTTAGTCATCGGTGCCTCATCCCAAATAATCAAATCGGCCAATCGGACTACCTCAGCTTTTGCACTATCCTTCTTAATCCGAAAAACAGTATCTTCAGTCAGATCAACAGGAATATAGAACATAGAATGCGCCGTCTTACCACCAGGTAACAACAGAGAAGCAATACCACTAGAAGCAACGTTTATAACAATCTTTTTCTCAGATCGCAATCTATTCGACAAAACCCTGTATAAAAAAGTTTTTCCAGTGCCACCAAACCCGTACACAAAAAAGAATCCGTGCCTCTTATTCGAAACACAATCAATAATTTTATCGTAGACCACCCTCTGTTCTTCATTTAACTTTAAGACATTTGCATCATGCTCACGAGTCAAATAAACAGTATCATACTGCAACTCACGCAACAGCATCAAGTTGCTAAATTGAGAGACTAAAGAGTTATTAGGAACTGGCATGCCAGCATAATTTCTCAATGATTTTCCATTACTCTACAATAGTTTCTCAATCTCCAACAAACAAAATATTTGCAACTCATATTGACTCATCGTTAGATCTACGTTTAACGATAATTAATAAATATTAGCACGATAATATCATTTCTGCACTGTCTGTGTCCGTGTGCGCCTACTTGTCATATAATAAATTCATCATGAACAAAATTCTTACTGGGATATTGCAGCTCATGCCTTCTGCGATAAAGAATATCATCAGACAAATAAGCCCAAGTTTGTTCCCAAACTGACAGAGGCCTTCGCATGGAACCAGATAGCAACAACATCACAAAAAGCCCCTTTAGCTGTGCAGCGGACGCTACCTCGGCGACTTCCTTAATAGCAGAAACATACTCCTTATCATCTATCAAGAATTCTATGGCAGAGCATGCCTCCTAAAATGTATCATAAGTAACACCATTCACGGTTCTTATACTTCGAAAACTGGTACAACCTCTCTGCACGTTCAAAAGCATCCGCATATAGAAAAATTCACCAGATGAGGGATGAACAAAACTCAATCTTCCAATTGAGAATCCCCTCTGTCTCGGCTTCCACTCCCTACTGTTTGAACAATAGACAAATTTGCCTGGATATTCAACATATGTTAAAGACCGCCCATCCGGGAACCGCCTGTTGGCCATCATCCAACCCCTAAACATCGTCAGCAAATCTTTGTTGTGCAAATAAACATGAGTAGTGATATCAGCATCATCGAATACAACATGTTGCTGGTTCGGCAAGTGAAAAGTCAACCTCTGTACTGACGGCCATCTATGATGAATATCATAAGCAAAAATTCTCCACATGGATTCAGACGGTGACAAATAACGACAATTGTAATACTGCTTGATCTCATCAACCACGTGAGAAGATTCACCAACATAATATGTTTCTCCAACAGTTGCAATCACCCGATCCGGACCCTTATTGATATACTTAAAAAGATACTTGATGACGTTTGACTTGTTATAGAACTCAAGATTTATGTGAGCTTGATATTTCATTAACAGCAGTGGATTATAAGACACAACAAATCTGTTGTCAATATCAATGTCGTTGATCTTCACTGTCACACCCATATTATGACGTTTATATATCGGATAACCATCTTCATCAAAGCTCGTTTGGTCAAAGAATCTTTTCGGATAAAATTTTGAGCACTTACCATCTTTCATGCAAGGAGAACTCGGTCTAAGTCGACTGCAGGGACCATGGATCATGTACTTGGTGACGACATTATAAAGAGCTAAAAATTTGAGGGGATTGGGTAGCTCGCACAGATGAATTCATCAACAATTTTAAAACTTTGTAAGTTGCTTTCCCCGTTAAGCCATAGTAACATGTGTGTATGTAGTAGACCTCTTTTTTGGAACTCAATAGTATACATACCTAAAAAATACAAAAACATCATTAAAAAGCCAGACAACTACATGTCCGAGGACAACAGACAAAAATTGAAATGCCAAGCGAGAAATAACATACCTGCACTAAGTGGACCAAAAAATACACCTTCCTTGAGATCACTTAGAAGGCATTTTAACTTAGCATGAAAGACACGGCAAGAGATATCAAGACGATCAGCGATGGAAATTTGCTCTCGCTCTGTGAATCGCTGAAATTCAGGCTAATTTGGATTACACGTAATAGTAAGGAATAAATCTGGATAGCCAAAATGTTTACAGATTGCCATCGCATCCTGACAACAATTAAACATATAACGTCTACCACCAGTGAAAGAAGAAGGCAAGATGACTCGTGTCCAAATTGAAGAAGCTTCATCATCACCACGACGCATAGCCTCTTCCATTCCTTGAAGCACTTCTCCTTTAATTGTACTTTGCTTCATTCTAATCTCATACAACCTCTGGGACTCAATCATGGTGAAACAGTCAACAACAAATTGTTGAAATAATTGCCTACACTTGTGAATAATTCCATCTTCTTGCTCCCTAATTTGCAGACGAAAACATATGAATTCCCTGAGAGAAACCCTTGTTCTTCTTCCAGGGACATATCCCTCCTGTTGACCTCGATAAGGAATATTCAACTGGTAACCATCCTCGCCATATGGAAACAACAACGGATACTGTAAAGGCTAATACAGAGCATGAGTTACATAGATACGTTGCAACTGACCAACAGTAGATCGAACAATAATGTCACGACCATGATCCGACGAATCAAAATCTCCAACAACCAGAGCAGCAACTTCATCACAAGAGGGAGTATTGTAAATTCTTCGATCAACCTTCCTATGCGAATACAACTTCAAAGAGAAGATCTAGGATGGATGACACTGATAGAATTCTCTGACTCTTCAAAATGACTGTGCTATCACATTATGAGTATCGATCATTTGCAACAACTCAGTTATCAATTCTTTATCTATCTCAGATATTTGCCTAAAACAAATATACATTAACCACAAAAATATATTTAAAAACCACACAGAGTACAATTATCATATGTTTTGATACATCATTATTAGTTAGAAATGATTAATAACACATTATAACGGGAATAAAACAGAATATAACTATGCAATGACAGATATAAAGCTGTTTTTCAATGCAAATAACATTAAAACATCAGGGAAATAAAATAAAAAAACTTAACAACAAAACTTCAAACACACATACCGAAAGATTCCCTGCCTATGCATTATCTCATGCTGAGTGTCGTATATATATAATTGCGCAAATTTAGGCTTCTGACCAGAATCCGGGAGCAAACTTCTAATCTGATGATAATTTTGACCAGTTATTATAAACTGCGGTGGACCACTCCCATCATTCACTGAATCCAGAACCTTACCACCAAGAGACGTGAAGGCAAACATACTGTTATAAGATCAAATATTTTTTTTGGAAATACAAACACTTGCTATCATGTCCGTTAATCAAATTATATAGCAGATCTGGGGGCTTTCAGAGATAAGGTAACTGAATTTTCCCTTTTGAGCAACAAACAGTAAAAACAGGACGATTAACTGTAGAGTCTCTTTCAACACGTTCTGATAACCAGAAACACGCCCCACAGATTGAACATTTATAGTTAGGATCACCAACATCAAGACAACCTGGTAAAGATAAAGCGGAAAAAAAATGCATAACAATAAAATTTTTTTTATCTCAATTAGATGGCATGAAATAGATTCGACATAAAATGAATAAACCATTAGCTTACAGATATAATATATATTATATACTTGACTTGTTTAAATTTTGTCAAAAAAATATATCACAAAACACTACTTCTATTTTACACTGCCTGAATAATATCTCATCACAGAAGTACAATAGAATCTTTTAGAACTAAGTAAATAAGATTTCTATTTTACTATTCTTGAATAATAGATGATTTAAGAAAGAGAGTGTACCTTGTATCTCACTTTGCAAGAACAGAGGATGATCAATAACAGAACTAACTTGACTGAATGAATTTATCGAAGGATCATATTTTTCTGATTGGTCTATATCATCCATTTTAATTTAAAATAACACAAATTTATGCAAATATATATTTGACAACCAAACATAAAAAAAATAATGATGAAATAAGAAATCAATTAATTATTTAATAATCAGCGTGCAAATTGAACATTAAAAATGTAATAAACTACGAAAACCAATATGAATTAACATTGATTTATTAAATAACTAAATATAAATAAAGCTTAATGCACATTCAAGAACAGTTTGATTTTTTTTTTAACGTTAGAATAGACTTTATTTCATTATTTTAATCACTCATACTAATTGTCTAGGTTGCAATTAAATAAGCTAAATCACTATTAGAATCATTTTATATTTTTTTAGACTTTAATGACTCTATTGGTCCATAGAATCCTGTAAAATTTTTAACCAAGTGCGTATATTTTTTTTTTACTTTAACTGAGTCATTGCACAATTTTTTTTCTTAATTGGCTGCAAAGGCTTCCTTTTTCTTTTAATTGAATCCATGCACCATATTCTTTGTTGTAAACATCTCATTATACAATTGACCGAATCACTATCAAGAGAGGAATAATTGAAAAAACTTAAAAAAAAAAAATTCACAGACAGAACTAAAAGAAAAAATATTTATATGGAACTAATAGAAGATTTCAAAAAATTAGAGAAACCAACAGAATAATTAAACTTTTCTTTAATATACAACTATTGATTATGACATCAAATTAAGAAAGTTTCAAGAAATACCCCTCGTCTATTATTTATCCAGAAAAGTTAATTAATTAACTAATTACGTGAATCCAATCACATAACGAAAAAACTTTTCATATTGTCCAAGACAAGAATAAACACTAATTAAACAATTTATTAACCTCTAGTACTTGTGTATGTTTGAAACAACAATATAAATTACACCTATATACTGATCTAAATGATTCCATAAAGAATTTTATAACAGTGTAAAAAAACAATAATAAATCAACAAACCAATCTATTATTAGATATAAATCCAAAGAACTTAAAATATAATTTAACAAAAATAAAATTGGACAGGGATAAAATACTTAAAGATATTATTATACCTGACAAGATAAGATTTGAACTTTGATTAACATTCTGGGACACCTCAACTAAATTTTCTAAAAAATAAAAATAAACAGAAACATTAAAAACATATAAAATAAACAGACAAATTTTTAGAAACACAAAGATTAACTAAAAAAATATTGGTAGAGCAATAAAAATTACCCATATAATTATTCAAAGAGAGAGCAGGCATCGAGGAATCGAAGACCTCTAAAACATTAAAAAACGAAAATAAATTACAAAAGACTTCCATAGATATGAAATCACTGAAAAATAGAACATAAAACACTAAAAATATCACGAAGGTCAATTCAGTACTGACCTCTTGCATTTCGATGGTGACTTTGTGTTCGTTTTCTTTTCAAAGAATTTCGCCTATATTCTCTAGCACGAACAGAATTATGAGACATCTTTGTTACTCGTACTAAAGAAAACAAGAGGTTGAAACATACATCGCAAGAACTATCCCTAATTCATTGCCCAAAAGATATCCACATTGTTAAGTTCCTATAAGCAAGAGGTAAAAAAAAGGGAGGTGGCTGGGAAGAGAACTTGTGAAACACACCAACAAAGAACTTATATAACCATGCACACCTTTAATAACGTAGAACATAAAAAAAATAAAGTATTATAATCAACACCAATAACTAATTGACATGAAAAGATAAAGTTGTACAACAATAAAGAAATAAAAATAAGAACTACCGCATTTCATTAAAATACTGATAGTGATATACACAATTACATATGGCTATCTCTCCTATGATAAGGAGGATCCCAACATATGAATACATATCTTAGTATGTAACCTAAAGAGGGTACAACATTGAAAATGTGTCCAATCCCTAGCAAAGTCACTATTACAAAAGAAGGAGTTGAGAATAGACCTAGTTGGCAGATGACCCGAGCCAACACAAAAAGAAAACCCCTATATCTGACAATCCTATTTGATGGACACAATCCAAAAAGGTCAAATCAAAATACCATCCAGCCAGCATGATTACATTTCGATGTATTTGGAATCACAAGCCTTCTTAAACACTTGGAGATATACTATATAAACTACCTACACCTAGACACAGCAGCTCAATTCCACACCTTAAATCAAACTCCATTAACCTTGGCAATCTTGAACCCATGCCCATCTGCATCAGCAGCCGCCTCTTCAAATTGGGGATTCAGATTCCTCTTGCCCTTGGAGGTGACAACATGATTTTCATGAATAAGCTTCTCTCCATATTGGGAAGGTGCATCAATAATGTGGGACAACACCTCCTATCACAAAGAAATTAACAAAAGCTATGAAAGTCACTCAAGAAATGCAAAATCCATTTAGAAACAACACACATAGGAAGGAGGAAAAAAATATTATATAACAGCACCTGAGTTTCTTTTTCTGGTGAGCTAAGCAATATATCCAGTTCAGCAGAAAGATCATCACTAACAGTATCATTGCTGGGTGTTTTTTCATCTTTTCCATGTTCACCATTAATTAAGGAAGCAAACTCAGTCTCTCCGGAAACAGCAGGCTGTTTTCCAGCCAGAAAATTTATAAGAACTGGGGATTTAGATAAAATTCCAGAAGACTCACCAGCAACTTTCTCACTTTTGATAAAAGTCTTTGATGACTCCTTCTTAATACCAATATCCCCTTCTCCACAGGGAACAGATTTGTGTAAATCAGGCTCCTATTCATATGCCACAAGAGTTTAAAAATACATAAGACCATAAGAAAAATTCACCACAGCACAATAAAAAAAAGGAACAAAACACGAATTTACACAATGTAAAAATAATTATATGTATATCTAACCTTTTTTGGAGTAGACTCATCATCAGCATCATAATTGAAAAGTTTAAACATGGCAATAATGGTGGGATCATCACATATTCAGCAGTAACTTCTTTCCAATGAGCCCTTGGAATAGGGGAGGATAAGTATCTCCACATACAAGCTATTTTGAAAATAATACATAAGAAATACAGAGTTTAAATAACACATATCACATCCCATAAAGTGAACAATACACAAAAGAAAACTAAGAATATACACTTGCATCTCTTTGAACCTCGGTAAATAAGTCAGCACATGATTTCTTAAGCAAATAAGATGCCTCACGATCAAAGAAAAGGAAAATACCCTCCCCACTATGATCTTCAACTGTTATTTTAATTTTAAATCTGCGGAGAAAAAAAAAAGGAACACAATGATTCGGAATAAATAATACCAAGAAATATTATTTTTATAAACAATCCACAAGACAAAATGAAAAGACATTTTGAACAAAATTTCTGACCTTGGAGTCACATTAATTATGTACTTCAAACAAAAATCACAGTAATATGCACCATTTTGAGGATAGATACCCTTTCCACACACACAAGCAGAATACCACCAACCTCCATCCTCAACAATACCTTGGATTGTACCAAAAATGATAAAAGAACCCTCCTATACAATCGGCATTTCAAAATTTGTTAACAATATGAATGAAAAAACAGATCTGGAAATTGTTCTTTGATTTTTCTTTTCAGTTCATTTGTGTATAAAATAAACATAAACACAACTAACTCAAAAGAAGACAACCTCATTGTTATCTTGAAGCTCTTCAATAGTACATTTTCTAGTTAAATGCATGAAATCATCTTCCAAGGAGACAATTTTACCTTCATTTGCAATAAACAGTGGTTGGGTACCATTGACACCTTGCTCAATCATACTAAAAAAAAATTATGCAAATACTTGTACTTGTTATTCCAGATTGGTTGTAAATAAAGAATACAATAAAAATCAACAAAATAAAACATCCTAACCTCTGCCTGAATTCAACAACTTCAGGAAAATCAAGATTAAATAATATTTGAGTGGCATATATCACATTTTGAAGGCCTACTTGACCTACACAGCAACACAGAAATAGTCTAGCAAAGTTTATTGGAGACAACACCTAGAGTAGCAATGAGATGTACAGAAAACAAACAATTTACCCCTAAAGAACTTGACTTTAGCAAGTTGAATCACCACAACAGGCTGCTCCACATAGCCAGAAGCAAGGAAATGATTTACTTGATTAACATAGTCCCCAAACAATGCACATCGCACTGTAAGACTGAAACTCAAAACATGACAAAGGATCAAACAGAAAACAAGGAAAAAAGATGATTAAAACATAAAGAGAAACTAGGAGAAATGACTCAATCAACATACTCTTTTGAAGTTAATTCAAGCACAATCATTTTCACAATTTTTTCCTCTTTTGCATATTCTTTCTCTTTCCTCACTGAAGTTAAAAGGCCAATGACATCTATTCTAAATAAACACAACCTATTAAATATTGAAAGCATTTGTTAAAAAAACTTGAATAACAGCAAACCAAGAAGATAGACACACCAACTAAAAAATCATAATCTTGGGTCATGTTCAGCAGTTCAGAAAAAGAAAACATGTTGAAACAAGTCTTAGGGATAACATCTTCATCAACAGCTACAACAGTGGTTCGGTGAAGAAAAACCAATTTGAATTCATGAGAAGTTGCTCTATAACTACCATGATTTGACACAACAGTAAAGTATGCCATTCTATAAACTTTACCTTCAACTATATGATCCCTAAACCTATTAAGGAGTGGTTTCTTAACTGTAGCTTGAATTTTTTCACACTGAAAATCCAACAAAAGAACAAAATCAGATTAGTGAAACACATCATTTAAAATTAAAAACTTAAAAAATAACAAGTAACACCATATTTAAAAGAGAAGCTAATAGGGGCTAACATGCTCATAAAGGAGATCAAAATCATCTCCATTAAGTTAGGAACATCATGATTTCCAAAAGAGGGTACAACCCAAAGCCTTAGAACCCTAACTTTCAGCCTCCAAGCCTCTCTAGGAGGATGCATCTTAGAAATCATATCAAATGGAGGAGGCATTGCAGAAAAAAAAAAAGAAACAAAGGAGGTAAATAGAGTTAATGAAATAGATCAAATGTAAACAGAAAAATTCTGATGTAGACAGAGCTTAGGAGGAAATAGAACACAGTAGAATGTTTGTGCATTGAATGTGGATCACCAACCATCCTTTTATAGAAAAAATCAATGGCTTTAGACTCACCTTTTTGAATTCAAATTGAATATGGAAAAGGAGGAAAAACAAAACATGAGTCCATATGCATCTCCATTCAATGCCATAGAAATAACTAATGAGAGGGGCAAAATCTGAACCAACACAAAAACAGCAAAAACAAGTGAAACTTTCAAGAAATCAAGAAATAGGGACCAAGAAATGAGATATCACACCATACCTACTACAGTCACCTACATGTCATTACACCATAGGGAAGGCAGTCATCAACTACCCCAAACAATCATTGTACTCATGACAATGAGAGTTAGTAAATGTCTTAGGTAGGGATACATTGGAAACAGCAAATGAATGGGAAAAAAAAGTATACAGAAACATCAATAAAAATCTGTCAATCACATCAACATTCAGGAAATGGGTGAGATTGAAACTTCATACCTTGATAATGATTGCCAAATTTCCAATGAAGAATATATAGCACAACCTTATTATATGTGCAGAAGACATTTTCATGGGAAGAGCAGCTGCTGGATAGATTTTTCTTTCGATAAAGAGATGTGCTAGTTAGATAAACAATACCATGAAGCCATTTTACTCGCACAAGGCCATTCTTTTCTCAATGAACCTCTTAAGTTCAGGCCAAAGAGCTGTATGTCCATCCAATAGCTGATATATAAAATAATTTTTACACAAAAGATAAAAAAATGTAATGCAATTCAGTTGAACTTAAAAAAAAAAAATGACCAGCAGGCTATACATCAATTTCTGTCAATCACATAACCACCGATAGAATACATTAGCTACAAAACCAATTCTTTGATAATGATTCTCACAACCCACATGCAACCAGCAATTCATTTTAGGTAAACTTAATGGATTTGATGGACATAGCTTAAAAAAAAAAAGAAAGATTCATCAATAAGATTATTGAATCAGAATTGAAATGGGAATGCAAGACTTGAACAGGAGAGAATGGAATCGGGAGGGAAAAACTTGAATGGGAGTGGCAAAAGCATTTTCCTTTATCAAAGAAGCACAAAAATTCATGACAATCAGCTCTACTTCTATGCAACAGGCGAAATATAGAGCACTCTTTGCATAACCAATAAAGAATTCAAATGCAAGTGAGTTGACTAAGAAAAGGTTTCATCAAAATGTAAATAAATCGCCAAGAAGCTATCAATCAATTCCTATCAATCACATCACCACTCATCAAATAGACTACCTAGAAGAGAATTCCCTAGTAACACAAATAATGAAGTGATGCCATCTGATTGTGAGAAAGCAACTTCCTTCCTATCAATCACATCACCACTGACTAAATAGATAGAAACCCCATACCTTGATAGGGATACCCACATTTTCAATGAAGAATATATGGCAGAACATCATTATCGGTGCAGAAGAGATCTTCAACGGAAGATAACATAGTGAACGTATATGTTTTTAGAGGAGGGAATTCCTAGGTAGACAAAAAGTACTTTTATATAAAGAATAAAAAAATGGAATGAAATTGACCTAAAATCAAAACTTATAAATAAACAACCAGCAAGCTATACATCAATTTCTGTCAATCACATCACTACTAATAGAACAGATTAGGTACAAAACCTATTCCTTCATCATGATTCACACAACCCACATGCAACCACCAATTCATTTGATCTAAACTTGATGGATTTGTTGAGTATACAGAAAATAAAAAAAATAAAAATAGATTCATGAAATTTTAATATTGCATTCAATGGGTCTACTCTCAATATAATTATGAGAGTGTTTCATAAAATTTGAAATCAAACATAAATAACAGAACATGATTCTCAATACAGAAAACAGTATAAAAACTAAATGGATTTGTTGAATATATACAAAGTAAAAGATTAAAAATAGATTCATCAGTTGATATATAGAATTTAATGGGTCTACTTTGGATATAATTAAATGAAGCACACAAATGCATCACAATTAGCTCTACTTGTATGAAAGAGGCTCACCTTTTTTAATTCAAATTGAATATGGAAATAGAGGAAAAATAAAATATGAGTCCATATCCATCTCCATTCAATGCCATAGAGACAACTAATGAGAGGGGCAAAACCTAAACCAACACAAAAATAGCAAAAACAAGTGAAACTTTTAAGAAATCAAGAAATAGGGACCAAAAATGAGATATCAAACCATACCTGCTACAGTGCACCTACATGTCATTACACCATAGGGAAGGCAGTCATCAACTACCCCAAACAATCATTATACTCATGGTAATGAGAGTTGGTAAATGTCTTAGGTAGGCATACATTGGAAACAGCAAATGAATGGAAAAAAAAAGTATACAAAAACATCAATAAAAATCTGTCAATCACATAACCACCGATAGAATACATTAGCTACAAAACCAATTCCTTGATAATGATTCTCACAACCCATAGGCAACCAGCAATTCATTTTAGGTAAACTTAATGGATTTGATGAACATAGCTTAAAAAAAAAAAGGAAAGATCCATCAATGGGATTATTGAATCAGAATTGAAATGGGAATGCAAGACTTGAACAGGAGAGAATGGAATTGGGAGTGCAAAACTTGAATGGGATGGCAAAAGCATATTCCTTTATCAAAGAAGCACAAAAATTCATGACAATCACCTCTACTTCTATGCAACAGGCGAAATATAGAGCACTCTTTGCATAACCAATAAAGAATTCAAATGTAAGTGAGTTGACTAACAAAAGCTTTCATCAAAATGCAAATAAATCACCAAGAAGCTATCAATCAATTCCTATCAATCACATCACCACTCATCAAATAGACTACCTAGAAGAGAATTTCCTAGTAACATCAAATTGGGAATCCAAAAGTTGAATAGGAGAAGCTGGGTCTATAAATTTTGATTTTGAATGCAGAATAAAATTAGAAATTGCTAGATTTAGCCCAAACAATCCAAAGAGATTACTAAATCAAAATGGAAATCGGAATGCAAAAGTTGAATAGGAGAGAATGAAATTAGGAATCCAAAAGTTGAATAGGAGAAGCTGGGTCTATACTCTGTATTTCCTGAAAGAACCCTGTCAATCACATCATCATGGAGAAAGTAGATTAGGTAGAAATCCCATACCTAGACAATCATTCACAAAAATAAACCCATCATCCATAAATATAAGAAAAGGTAAGTAAGAAGACAATCTTTATAATGATTATAAAATTCAAAAAATTGATGAAATAGACAAATCACATGCAACAAACAATTCAAGAGATAGCAAAAGGAGAAATGACAATCACATCAAATTCTAAATAACGAAATCAAGAAGATGAAACAGATTCATAGACCATACTCAAAATTAACAGCAACTTGGAAAGAATCTAACGAATAACATGAACCCACAAACAAACCAAATCACATAGACAATTTTCAAATTACAAATGTCACAAACCATACACAATAAGATCTGGGATAACCGTGGAACAGATACCAAAAACGATCACAATCTGCAAAAATTAGAAATTTCACAAACCCTAGACAATAAAATCTCCCCTAACCATGAAACAGATACCAAACATGATCACAATTGAACAATCAAAAATTTCACAAACCCTAGATAATAGAATCTCGCTTAACCATGGAACAGATACAAAAAATGATCGCAATTTACACAATTAGAAATTTCACAAACCCTAGACAATTAAATCTGGGTTAACCTTGGAACAATAACCAAGATTGATCACAAGGATGTACACAATGAAGGAAAAGAAAAACGATGAAGAGCAAAATAGGTTTGGATGCACCTGATTGATTGATCGGAGATCCTGGATTTGAGCCTCCACTGGAAAAACGCTAATCTGGATGAACGGCGACGAAGCAAACTTCCAAGAAAGACTCGTACACAGAGTTTGGTAGGGCAGAGGACGAGAAAGTAAGGAGAAGAAAGCAAAACTCCTAGGATTCCAACTAATCATTACCTGTTCAAACAAAAACATGAAGAACACAGGTTGCGTGAACGATTCAATGAAAAGGAAGTTAAGTTGCATGAGCGAGGAGATGAAAGGGATGGGTGACGGCGGAGTGACAAAGAAGCACATGAAAAAAAATATATATTTTAGATTCTGGCTAACTATTACTTTAATTTGGATTTATAAAAAGAATATTTTAAGAATGGAAAAATAATAAAACCATCAGATTACGTTTGACCCTTTTTTTCCTCGTATTTAATAAGAATAATTTCATTGACCAATAATACTAATTAGTATTATTACACCAATTCTATACTACAATTGCTAATAGAATAAAGTGTTTTCTGTTTATCTAATATGAATATCACATTACCTTTCGAGAATATAGCAAAAGTATATTTTATGAGAAGATTATTAGAGAGATTAACTTAGATTAATTTATATACAATTGAAAATTGAAAGACTAAATAATCAAATCATAAATATAATTTGCAGAGCTTTCCAAAATATTTACACATGCCCACACATTTGATCATTATATTTGGATACATATTAGCTTGTATATACAAATGTACAATGTGGTCAATTTTATTGAATTTTCAAGACATCGATCTTATCTTATAGACGTAATGTTTACAATTCATAACTTTCGTTCTTGATAGATTACATAAAGTAAAAAAAATATATTAAAACTTACATAAAAATTCGAAGAAAGATAGAATGAAATCAAAACCTATGTTCATTCTCCATATAGATAAAAAGAGTTTCCCCTAGTAAATGGCTGTTTCTTTTTTCGCTAAGCAACTTATTATAGCGAAATTATAAGTGCTTACTTCCTTAATTTATCTTTAAATATAAGAGAAAGTTATGTAATCAAGGATTAAAAGTTCGGCAGCCATATTTAATCAAAGAAATCACAGTCGATTATATTCAAAAATCTTCTTGGCGTCTATCATTCTCAGCAGATCAAAACTGGTGTGAAACAAATCAAAGCGTATATCTTCGATTTGTTCTATTATCATTCATCGGTGTCCATGAACAGCTGCAACAAATAAATTTAACGACACGTAAACTTATTAGAACAAGATGGTAATTAAAATGCCACAATCCAAATCAGAAGTGTATGATATATATATATATATATAAAGACAAATCACAAGAACTAGAAACAATGAAGTATACCTATATAAAATATATTATCGAGAGCTTGTGCGAGGCATAATAGTGTTTATTGGGTGTATATTGGGAGTGAATGGAGAGAAGAATAATTTTAATGAGCAGTGATTATTAGCAGTGTTGGTGGTGAATGGTTTAGGTGCATGGACTTGAATTTATAGGAGTGGGGGATTATGGATGTGGTTAAGACATGACACGTCATGTTGAGTCAGCGTGAATAAAAGTCTCGGTAACAATCTTTTAGATGTTAATGAGTCAAAAGATAATTTTTAATGATTTTTTAAAAATTATTTATTTTATAAGTTTATAAAAATATAAATTTCTTGAAATTTGAAATAAAACACAAAATTTGAATTTCTTTTTTTCAGAAATAATTTGTTATTCCAATTTATTATGTATATACTGTGTAGTAATAAATCGAATCAAGTTGATTCGATTTACATAAAGATGTTCAAAAGTAAAGACAGTAGTGTAACAATAATTAATTTAGGATATTTACGTAATTTTTAATCTCAAATTATTTATTTTTGTGAATTACTCAAAATTTTAAATATAATAATAAAAAATAATATTATATCACATTATACTATTTGAATTGGATTATTGGATCAATTTTAAAAAGTAAATTCGACATCTGATCCTACAATTTGTCCAACATATAATCCAATCAAATTTAAATTGATGCGGTTTTAATATGTTTTCGATTTAGATTTGATCAGATAAACAGTTTAATTTTAATCGATTTAGATTTGAATCTCTAATTAAGATTACAAATTAAAACTTTTTTATTAAAAATACAACAAATTAAAATTTTTAATGTATTTATTTTATATTTATTAAAAAAATTAAAACTTTTCGAATACATATTAGCTAAATCTTTATTTTAATGTTTAATATTAATATATACTAGTTAACAATTTACAATAAATGAATTTCTATATCAAGCATTCATTTTGTATAGCTGGTGCAATAATGGCTATCTCTATACGATTCCCACCAATTAAAGGTCAGCGTTAGCCACCATTTTTGAGAGTAAACTATTGAGTGCTTCTAGAGGACCAGATAATATGATGTTCATTATTAATTAGTTTTTAAAATTATAGTTAGTGAAAGTTTTACAAAATTAAACCCATAAAGTCACCAAAAAATAAGCAAGTCACAAAAAAAAAACCCATAAAATTTGGTGAATGCTACGATCTCCTCTAAAATAACATATAACTTATTTTTTATGATGTGTCAAATTTTAATTGGTCATTATTTTAATTATAGTTGAATTATTTTGTAATTTATTATTTAAAATGGATAATTGTATCATTTCTTAAAATATCAAAATCCTACTCCCGTTAATTGAAGCACCTTTTCACTCCTCAATTTTTCCTTCATCGTGCAGTTTCGATCCTTCCAAGCATCGACGTCGCCGTCGTGACAAGAAACGCTGATGTCGTCGTCATCTACTGGCCTCTCACGCAATCTCTCTTTTTTCAGTGCATCATTCCTTAACAACTTCGTTAAATTCCCGTCCTTCCTGTCTTCTCACTCGATCCCTCTTTCTGTTGTAGATCACTCCTTACTAACATAATTAATGGTTAGTTTGGTTATTAAATTTTGTATGTTCTTAATTTTAATTATATTTTTAAGTATTCTAAATAGATTTATGTTTCCGAAAGTGGCAGAACAAGACAGAAGACAGGGACATGATAAATGGAGAAGAGATGCAGGATGCAGGAACTGGGGGGTCTATTGAATTATAGTGATGAACAGAGGGTGGTTGGTTGGGACATGGCGGCAGTGCTGGCAGACGAACGCAAGAATGACGAACAAGATAAGGGCAGGACGGTAATTCCACATGTTAATTTGAATGAATGGAGTTATACGGATTTCAAATTCCAATATGATAACAGTAACAATAATTATGAGGCATTAAAGGTGAGAGAGGATTTTCAGAGATCATTTGACATTAATAAGGATATTGACTCGAAGGATACAAGGCATTAAAGGTGAGAGAGAATTTTTAGAGATCATTTGACATTAATAAGGATATTGACTCGGAGGATACAGTATCAAATAATTATGAGGACGGTTATGGTAATAAAAAATATGAGAACACAAGAAAGGCTATTGGGCTGGCATCTAATAGGCCCAATAGGCAGATTCCGGGAAATGAGGCTTGGCTGAATGAGAGGACCCACTGGAAAGGTGCTGCAGCTCATCCCTCAAACCGGGTAAGGCCTGACCCGGTTCTCAACGCGACCCGGAAGGCGACGCTCCCTCTGTTCCAGGTTGCTCCGCAAACGGCGCTTCCAAGCAGTGGTTGGGCTGATGCTGGGATGCGGAGACGGGCGGACGAACGTGGATGGCGAGCAAATCGGAGGCCTTGCTGATCCGGCAAGGGACGCAGCCCCTGACCGTGGAAGTGACGCACACGGAGTCTGGGTATGAGAGCCGCGGTCATCAAACCAACATGGATGAGGGCCGGGGAGTGCAGCGCGATCTGGAGAAGGCTACAGGGAAGGCGGCGTCGGAGGGGCTTGTAGGAGCGAGAAGCATCGCAATGGAGGCCACCGAAGATTGTGGAGGTCGATGGAAGTGGAGAGAGGTAATTGACAAACCTACATAACCAGCACAAACACAAACACAAAATGAATCCTGTAACTTGGGAGAGGAGAGAACGATGAGCGTTGGAGCAGTTGTGGGGAATGGCACTAATGCTGGTATAGTAAGAAGATGCTATACAGCAATGGAAGAAAGTCAGCTCCAAAGCAAGACAGGATAGAGATTGGAGGAGGGGAAAACCTGATGGATGATTGGCTTCAAGGGAAAGGGAATGGGCAAGAGGAAGAAAAGGGGCAAGGTACAGATTTAGGATCAGAGATGGAGGCTGGCATGGATGGTGGTAGTAAATTCCATAGAGAGGAACAACGACCGAGTTGGGAAGAGGAAATGGCAGAGAACAAAGAGGCTTGGAAACTAGTGATAGAGTCAGAGAACAAAGAGGCTTGGAAACTAGCTGTAGAATCAGGTGCTCAGTGCAGTGATGAGGAGGACATTATGGCTATTTTGCAGGAGCAAAATGAAGCAATTGCTCTGAAGCGACGACAGGCGAAGCAGAAAGCGAAAGTTCGAAGAAGTAGGCCAAAAAATCGAAAACAGGTGTGCAATAATTTTGTTCAATGATTTTAAGTTCATGGAATATAAGGGGGTTGGGAGGTGTTGCAAAATTTAGTATGCTAAAGAATTTTAATAGTAAGTTTAGATTGAAAATGTTGGGTTTGATAGAAACAAAGAAGGAGATGGTGACTAAGTTTGATGTTGCTCGTATCTGGGGAAGTGATCGAGCCGGTTGGGAGTTTGTAAGTTCGGTTGGGGCATCTGGAGGGTTATTATTAATATGGGATGAAACGGTTTTTAATTTGTATAATTGCTATAAAGGAGATAGATGGATGTGTGTAGAAGGAGTTGTGGTGAAAGACAATTTTCATTGTGCCATTTGCTTAGTGTATGGACTGCATGTGAGAGGAGACAAGATTTCGATGTGGGAAGAACTGAGTTATATTGCAAGACTATGTCAGGTGCCTTTTTGTTTCTTGGGGATTTTAATGAAATTTTGCATTTGGAAGAAAGAAAAGGAGCGACTAGTCTATCAGCGTCTGCAAAAGATTTCAGAAAATAGATAAATGACATGGAGTTGATCGACTTGGCGCTAAACGATCGTAAGTATACATGGTTTAGAGGACAGTCACACAGTCGTATTGACAGGAGTCTAGTTAATTTAGGGTGGCTGGATGAATATCCAGAGACGCGTCTGAGGGGAGACCCAAGAGGTTTATCAGATCACTGCCCTTTGATCATGGAAGGTAGCAGGAAATTTGATGGCCCAAGATTGTTCCAAATCTTGGATTTGTGGTTCACACATAGAGGGTTCTTGAGAATGGTAAAGGAAGAATGTAGGGAATTAGGTAACATACAATTCTTAGAGAAGATGAAAGCACTGATAGCTCCACTCCACAGATGGCATAAACAGCATTTTGGAATTATAAGCGAGCGAATAAAGAGGTTTGAGGAAGAAATACAGAAGGTGGATGATATGGTTAGTAGTGGGCACTATAATGGTACAATGGAGGCAAGGAGAAGGGCACTAGTGAAGTGCTGTGAAAAGTGGTATGTGAGACAGGAGATTCACTAGAAGCAAATGTCTAGGTCTCGGCATGCTAATGAGATGGACAGGAACACAAGCTATTTCCACAATATTGCTTCGGCAAGAAGAAGGAATAACCGGATTGAGTCTTTGGTGATTAATGGAAGAATAGTCAGGAATCAAGCAAGAATCAAAGTTACAGTTCGAGACTTCTATAAAAGACTGTACCACCAGGAAGGTTCTCCAAGTGTGAGCTTTAAAGATGGATTAGTTAACAGATTAGAGAGGGAGGAAGCGGAGGCTTTAGAGGTGTTACCATCAGTAGAAGAGGTGAAAGAGGCAGTGTGGGATTGTGAATCTTCTAAGGCTCCAGGGAGTGATGGGTACAATATGAATTTTATAAAAAAGTGTTGGAGCGAGATAGGAACGGAATTCACTACAGCTGTGATGGCTTTTTTTGAGACGGCAAGATTATCAGCAGACTCTAATATCACGTGGGTAGCACTGGCGCCGAAATTTGTTGGGGCTAAGGAAATTAAAGACCTCAGACCTATCAGCATGGTTGGATGTGTATATAAAGTTATCTCTAAGTTGTTGACACGAAGAATGAGGAGTGTAATGCCAGGCTTAGTTGGGGAATCACAGAGTGCCTTTGTGAAGGAAATGAAGATACATGATGGAGTTTTAATTGCATGTGAAATGGTGCAATGGTTGAAACAGAAAAAGAAGGCATCAGTGATTATCAAACTGGATTTCCATAAAGCCTATGATAGAGTTAAATGGTACTTTGTTGATACTGTTTTAGAAAAGATGGGCTTTGGTAGAACATGGACATCATGGGTTAGAGAGTGTGTTAGGTCGGCATCCATCTCTATCCTGCTCAATAGGTCACCATCAAAACCATTCAAAATGGAGAGGGGCCTATGGCAAGGGGATCCGTTATCGCCGTTTCTATTTGTTCTGGTGGTGGATGTGCTTAACCGGAGGATCGCGGAGGCAGTAAGAAACGGTCGGATATCTCCACTCTTAGTCGGGAGGGATAATATAGAGTTGTCACACTTATAATTTGCTGATGACACTATATTATTCTGTCCGCCGGAAGAGGAGACAGTGAGAAACTATAAGAGACTTCTGAGGTGCTTTGAATTGATGTCTGGACTGAGCATTAATTTTGAGAAGTCCAACTTGATACCAGTGAACTGCAGTCAGGAGTGGGTTAGCCGAATGTGTCAACTACTAGGGTGTCAGAAGGCAGCACTGCCGGTGAGGTATCTTGGCATCAGCCTAGGAGCAAACCCACGGTTAGTAAAAACTTGGAAGCCGGTTCTAGATAAGGTGGAGGAAAAACTAAGCTTGTGGAAAGCGAAGGTTCTTAGTAAGGCTGGAAAGCTGGTGCTCATTAAGTCGATGATCAACAGCCTACCTATCTATTACCTGCGCTTGTATAAGATGCCAAATGCAGTTGCACGAAGAATCATTTCCTTGCAAAGGAAGTTCTTTTGGGGGAAGGATGATGGACGACTTGGTATGGCTCTCGTGAAGTGGGAGATGGTCCAGGCACCAAAGAAGCTTAGAGGCTTGGGGGTGGGTGATGCGGTGGTTCACAATACTGCCTTACTATTTAAATGGTGGTGGCGATTCTCAAAGGAGGACTGTCCTTTATGGAAGAAGATTGTGTGCTTCTGTAATAGATTGAACCCGAATCACTTATTGTCAACTCAGGAGTTACCAAGGAAAGGGGGCCCGTGGAGAGACATATGTCAAATACAAATAAAGGAGCAACATGTCAAGTAGAAGATGATTGATGGCCTTGCTATGGAAATAGGAGATGGTAGATCAACCAGGTTCTGGAAGGATACATGGCTCCAAGTGGAAAAGTTGAAAGACTCCTTTCTGAGACTCTTCTTGATTTCAAACCAAAAAGGATCAGTAATTGGGGATTGTGGGCTTTGGGATGGGATAGAGTGGATTTGGCACTTCCAATGGAGGAGGGAACTCCGCCAATGGGAGACTGATACATTGGACCAGCTGCTACACGTCTTGCAAAGGATCGTCTAAGTAGACTGGGAATCCTACAACAGAATGATAACGTCTGCGTGTTGTGTAAGAAAGGTGTTGAAACTATACAACACTTATTTGTTACGTGTGAGTTCTCTTGGCAGGTGTGGTGTGCATGGATATCGGCATTTGGACAGGAGTGGACTGCTCCCGGCACCTTGAAAGACCACTTTGAGAGTTGGAGATCTTTGCCGATGAGAAACGAGCAGCGCAAGTTTTGGCTAGTTGGGTTCTTCTTAGTAATATGGATTATTTGGCTACGACGGAATGAGGTCATATTTCAGAGCAAGACAACAGAAGTTGTAGAGTGTGTGGATCAATCGTTTTTATGTGCTACAGAGTGGTATAGTAAATAACTCATGTGGTCGATGGCTATGCTGGAGATGACATAGGAGTTATTTGTTTTTATGTTTATTGTTGTCTTTCTATACTCCACCTTGAGTGTTGAGCTCTTTCTTTCTTTCAAAAAAAAAAAGATTTATTTTATTATATTATATTTTACATACGAGTATATGTTCCATCATGTAATTAAATAAAGATATATTTTTTAAATAAAATAATTTAATAACCAAACTAACCATAAATTATGTTGATAAGGAGTGATCCACTGCAGAAAGAGAGATCGAGTGAGAGGATAGGAAATAGCAACAAAGTCAGCACTGGCTATATTGAGAAGGACGGCAAAGTTACGGACGACGAGAATTTAAGATGATGACGACGACGTTGGCGCTTCTTGTCACGATGGCGACGGTGATGCTTGGAAGGACGGAAGCTACGCGATGAAGAAAAAATAGAGGAGTAGAAAGGTGTTTCAATTAATGGAAGTGGAGTTTTGATATTTTAAGAAATTATATCATTACCCATCTCAAATAATAAATTACAAAATAATCCAACTAATGTTAAGATGATGATCAATTAAAATTTGACACATCATAAAAGGCAACTTACATGTTATTTTAGAGAGAGTTGGATAGAATTCATCAGAATAAAAGTTTGATACAAATAATTAGAATTGTTAAAATGAATCATTACTTACAAATCAATTTGGATCACTCGTTAAAATGCGCGAATTGAGCCAATAAATTAAATTCTTTGTTTAAAAATAAATTAATAGATTCATTTTTTTTTTGACTGAAATAAATTAAACAAAAAAAAAACAAAACAAACAAAACAAGGAACTGTTTAAATAGAGGGACAGTCCCGTTTAAGATTACTCTTAAACTCCTCCCAAGGTAAAAGAAACTCCACGTGTGAAAGTTGTAACTTCATCGCCATCTTTGTCATAGTATCTGCCACCATGTTTGCATCTCTCATAATCAAACGAAGGTCAACACGCCAATTCCAATGCATGATATCCTTTATTTTGAGCACCAATGGATCAATAAACCCAAAACCATCTTGAGTAACAAGATTAAATGCTTCCACACAATCCGTCTCACAAATAACATCTCGTTGACCCACATCCCAAACTAAGAAATATCCTCTCCAAATAGCAAATAATTCTCCTTGAAGAATACTATTACTCTCAATCATTCCTAAACACCCCTTTTGCCAACACTATCTCTAATAGATTCAGGTTGAACGAACACGAATGGATTACTCATCTAGTTTATAATATATTTTTATGTTAATTAATTTTTAAAATTTTAGATAATTTATTATAAAAAACAT
>NC_029794.2:9817305-9845045 GCF_000816755.2 Arachis ipaensis | reverse complement strand
TAAATATGATATATTTTTTTATTTCTATATATAAAAAAATAATAAAATTATGAGTATATACCCATTTTGGTCCTCAAAGAATTTCAAATCAAACATTTTAGTCTCCAACTAAAATTAATTACTCGATTGGTCCCTAACAATTAATTCTGTCAGTCACTTAGGTCCTTGGCTCCGTCAACTGTAATGGAAGACAAAATAGTCCCTGAAAACTCTAACATGGGACAAAATGATCCCTGACAACTCTAACATGGGACAAAATGATCCCTGACCCCTTTATTCGAAAACGACACTGTTCTTTCCCAATTTTCATCATATCTCGCATAACCCTAACATTCATACTCTCCTTCTTCACCTTCACAATCTTCTTTTCCATCTTTTCCTTCCTCCTCTTTAGCTCCAAGATTAAGCCATGGTGTAATTGTCACACGTGTCGCACCTACCTCAACATGTCATGGACCACACACTTCCTAAATCTTTGTGACTGGTACATCCACCTCCTCTGCACTTCATCCACCAAAAGCATCCACTTCCACGTCTTTGATAACATCACCTCCAACACCGACAATGTCCACGACATCCTCAAGACCAAGTTCCACAACTATTCCAAAGGCACGCCTTTCTCCACTCTCCGGCAAGCAATATAGATTGTTGGACATTAGGACATCATGAGAAGATTCTACTTCGACATCATATGTAAATTCTCATTTGAAATAGACACCGAGTGCTTCATTCCTTCTCTTTCGGAGTCTTAACAAATGACTTGCTGTCTGGATTCATGGGATCCATCGAAGGCGACCACTAGTTGAGAGACAGGCATTAGTTTCCTGAGTATAAATTGGTTGAGAACAAGTTGAGAATTTTTTTTTTTTAGATAATTACATCTCCACCCAATTCCAAACAAAGTGGGCGTAATTCCAAAAATAGTAACAAAAACAGAGCAATAACTACAAAGAAAACATAAAAACTAGCATAAAACAGCAAACAGGGAGCAAAAGAATATAATGATTTTAGCTCCTCCAAAGACACTTCAAGATGAAACCGATCAGTTATACAACATCAAATCATGATCATTCTCCTTCCAGCTTTTACTCTGTAGAATTATTGTCCTTTTTCATAGATCAGTAAATCATGCATCAAATATCAACTTCATATGTCTTCTTATTCACCTTAGACTTGATATTTGCACTCATAAGTACATCAATTACTCCTATATTGTCGATCTTGATACCATCGATTTGTGCATTCTACAACTTTCTCGTTTAACTTCTCTAATACCAACACTCCATTATTAAAAACAATGTTATTTCTACATCTCTATGTGCACCATATTACAGAAAAAAATAATACCATCCACACTTCCTTCATATCTTTTCTTATCTTTCTATCCATCCACACCTCAAAGCATTCTTTGGTGGTTCCTGGCCAAACCCAAATTATACTCCAATCCACCAAGATTGATCCCCACAACTTCCACATATGATCACATGAAAAAACAAGTGATGTACCATCTCCAATCTATCTTTACATAAGACACAAAAGAATTCCGCTTCTGGTACAATCTTAAACTTACATAATCTATCTCTAGTATTTAATCTTTCTAAAATTACAAACTACATCAGCAACTCAACCCGTGGAGGATTTTTTTTCTTGTGAACATTAAATTTATAGAGTGTGCATTGTATAGTTTGAAGTTACAGTGTTAGACTGTTAGTGTTATGCGAGATATGATGGAAATTGGGAGAGAACAGTGTTGTTTCCGAACAGAGGAGATCAGAGACCATTTTGTCCCCTGTTAGAGTTGCCAGGGACTATTTTGTCCTCCGTTAAAATTAACGGAGTAAAGGACCTAAGTGACTGACGGAGTTAATTGTTAGAGACCAATCGAGTAATTAATTTTAGTTGAGGACTAAAGTGTCCAGTTTAAAATTCTTTGAGAACCAAAATAGGTATATACTCTAAAATTATATAGTAATTTTTTAGGAGTATTTATATAGCTTTGACTACGTTGATTCTTTAAGATGTCCTTGTCATCATATCATATTGCTCAAATATCAATTACTTATATTCCTACATGTTGACTAAACTAAATTGCTCAATAAAATTAAAAGTTTTTGCATTTAATAATCTTTTGTTCACAATTTAATTTTTACACTTGAAACATTTTAAACTGGAAAGAAAACAGGATTGAGAAAGAGAAAATGAGTTGAACTCGTCCTATAATTATTCTAAAAAAGATCGTAAAATAATTATTTGGATATATAAATAATATTTATGTAAATTATCGTGAAGGGATTGAAATAAGAAAAGAAAAACTATGGAGTCATGTAACGATAATAATATTAGGGCCTAGGGTATTCATTCGCTATTCTCATAAAGTGGAAAGGGAAGAAATCTCGTGGAGCCAGAGATCAAGAACCACATGGCTGAACCATAGAGACAAAAATATTAAATTCTTCCACTAAAAAGTATCCCAGAAAAAAAGGAGGAATCCGGTAGACTCAATCACAAATGATACGGGAATCAAATACGAGGACGAAGAGGAAATTGAAAGGGTAATGAAAAGTTTTTTTTGAGAAATTGTTTACATCGGAAGAAGTTATAGATGTGAAAGAATCAGTTGACGTGGTGAGAGATAGGATAAATGATGAAAGATTTGAGATTCTCAATGCTGATTTCACAAGCAAAGAAGTCTATCAAGCGCCGGGACCCGATGGTTTACCAGCCATCTTCTACCAAAGAATGTGGAAAAGGGTTGGCAAGGATGTCACTGATGCTGTTCTAAAGATTCTCAATGAAGGAGCTGACCTAAAGCAAATAAACCAAACCCATATCTGCATGATCCCCAAAGTGGCAAGGCCTAAACACACTAAAGAGTACTGCCCCATCTCTTTATGCAATGTCATCTTCAAATTGGTAACAAAAACCATGGCTAATAGATTAAAGATCATCCTCCCACAGATTATTGGTGAAAATCAAAGCGCTTTTGTCTCGGATAGACTAATCACGGATAATGGTCTGATTGCCTTTGAAATCTTTCACTACATGAAGAAAAAGACAGGGGGAGGAAATGTTATGTAGGTCTAAAGCTCGATATGGAAAAAGCGTACAATAGAGTTGAGTGGATTTTCCTAAGAGAAGTGTTAATCTCAATGGATTTTTCAAATAGATGGGTGCAAACAATCTGGAATGGTGTCAGTACAACCTCCTTCTCAGTGCTGCTGAATGGAGTCCCATCAAAACCTTTCAAACCCTCGAGAGGATTGAGACAAGGAGACCCCCTATCCCATATCTCTTCATTATTTGTGTCGAAGTGCTATCGGGCAATCTCATGAAGGCGTAAGAGAGCAAAATGATTCACGGGATCAAGATCTCTAGAACCGGGCCAGAGATAAACCATCTCTTCTTTGTAGATAATAGTATACTCTTCACTAGAGCAACGGACTAGGACATCCAAGCAACAAAGAAAGTGTTGATCAGATTCCAACAAGCTTCGAGATAACGTATTAATACGGAGAAATCAGAGCGGTCTTTTAGCCGAAATGTACCTACTATCAGACAAAGGCTAATCCAAGAACGGTTAGGAGTAAAGGCTGTAGAAAGGCACTCAAAGTATCTGGGGCTTCCGACTTTCGTCGGAAAATCCAAAAAACAAGTCTTCAAGTACGTCCAAGAGAGGGTGTGGAAAAAGCTCAAAGGGTGGAAGAAAAAGTTCCTATCAAAGGCTGGGAAGGAAGTGCTCATAAAAGCGGTGGTTCAATCAATTCCAACTTACATCATGGGGTACTTTAGGTTACCAACTAGCCTATGTCAACACATTGCATCTATGATTAGTAAGTTTTACTGGGGCTAGAAGAGTGGAGAGAGAAAGATACATTGGGTAAAGTGGGAAAAATTCTGTAATACAAAACAGAGTGGTGGATTAGGCTTTCGAGACATTGAGGCTTTTAATTCAGCTCTCCTAGCTAAACAGGGGTGGAGACTCATTCAGAACTCAGAATCTCTAGCCGCAAGAACCATCCAGAAAAAATACTACAATCGAAAAACTTTTTTGAATACAGATTTGGGGTTCACTCCCAGTTTCACGTGGAGAAGTATATGGCAAGCAAAAGGTGTGCTAGAAATGAGTGGTTTCTGGAAGGTAGGTAATGGTAAAGAGATTAAAGTTTAAAAATATCCCTGGCTACCCAAATAGAACGGTTCAAAATTATGGTCTCCCAACCCACCATCTCTAGAAATGAATACTAAAGTAAAGGAGCTTATGAAGGAAGAGGAAAAAGAATGGAATACAAAGCTGATAAACCAAGTCTTCCTACCTTTCAAAGCAAAACAAATACTAGAGATCTCAATTCCCAGATCAGATCAAACAGACAAGTTCATTTGAAAAAAGGCAAAAGATGGGCTGTTTAGAGTAAAGCTAGCATACCACGAAATTAAAGCACAAAACAGGAATCAATCAACAAATTGGCAAGAAGAACAGAGAGAGAAAGGTACCTAGAAACAGATTTGAAAGATTAAAGCCCCCAAAAACAATGAATTTTCTGTGGAGACTGATGCATAAATCCCTCCCAACTATGAAAAACCTAAGGCGCAGAGGAATTGAATGCCCACCAATTTGTGAGAGATGCTGGGTAGGAGAGGAGACGAAAGAACACCTCTTCAAATACTGCGATTTTGCAAGGCGTTTCTGGTTTGCACCACCATTCAATTTAAGGTCTGAAATGAATAGAAAAATTAATGTGAAAGGATGGATCACAGAGATTCTGGGTAAGCTTCAGATGAAAGAACATGGTCTTTTTTGTACCTTACTAAATCAACTTTGGCAAGTAAGGAATTCGATGATTTTTGAAAAGAAAGTGCTAACAATTGAGGAAGAAATAAAAAAAGCTTTGACCTCCTTCAAAGAATTCTGGAACACCCAAGCTACTAGGGAAGAGTTGAGGAAGAGTCATAACCCACCAATTTCCTTTATGCAGAAGTGGGAAGAGCCACCAAACTCAATGTTGAAAGTTAATGTAGATGCAGCCGTTAGTAATATTAATAAGGGAGGTGTAGAGGTTGTTATTAGAGATAACTTGGGCCAAGTCATTGCAACAGCTTGTTGGGCTATTCCCTTCCCTCTTGAGGCCCATGAGGTAGAAGCATATGCTGCTTACCGAAGAATGAAGATGGCTATAGAAAGTTGCTTTACAAACATCATTTTGGAGAGTGATATTATGCAGGTGGTGAAAGCTCTCAAACAAAAAAGGTAAATGACTCTTGTTTTGGTTCCTTCATTGCTAATAGTCTATTTTTAATAGGTAAGTTTAGATAAATTTCTTTTAATCATGTGAAGAGAGAAAAAAATAGAGTAGCTCATGAACTAGCACAATATGCTACCAATCCAAACAGAGTGTGGATGAAAGATGCACCTACTCATGTAATGAACCTAGCCTTGATGGATATCTTGGCTCCTTTGAATTGATAGTTCTTCTATTCCCAGTAAAAAAAAGACTCAAGATATTCTAAATTTTTATTCGTGGTTCAAAATGGTTTATGAATTTTTATTTATTTATTTCGTGATTTACCAGATATCACAATAATGACAATATAGTTTGTCTAAGTGTTGGAACGTTTTTTATTACTTGCCATTTTGCATGTCATCATTGAATATGAAATATAAATAAATTAGTTCTTAGATTAATCTTTTTTTATACAAATTTAAAATTATCAATCTTTTTTTCAATTCGTTAGAGAATTAATTTTTGTAACTAATAATCAGCTAACAAACTAGTGATTAACTGCCCATACAAATGTTGAGCTATAATTATAAGATGAAAAATGGTTAGTTACCCTTTTTTTCACTTTTATAAATGTATTTTAAGGTATAAAATTGAACATGTTATGGATCCTACTCTCGGGTCCCATATTTGGAATGGTCGATCCCAAACCTGGTCATCCGGTATTGGCTTGCTTCCCTTCTCTAGGAGTCCCGAATTGGTCTTCTAGATCCTCTAACCAACATTCAAAAATACCTCCCTTATCCTAACCAAATAAGATAAGATAAGATAACTTTTCCTACCTATATAAAAAAAGACCCCAAACCTCCCACAGGTATGTCATTCATTCCACACACCTTATATCTCTCAGATCCATTCTTACTTGAGCGTCGGAGTGTTTTTTCAGGTACCACCCCGGCACCCCCCATTGCTCCAGTCAGATAATCCGGCAACCGCCTCGACTCGCAAGTCCCCAATCCATCTCACAACCTGTACCAAAAACTTCTCGTACATTGCCGCCGTCTGTGGAGACTGCAACGTCGTGACGACATGGCAGATAACCCCAAGGAGCAACCCCCAAGCTCTCACAACTCACGCACACAAAATCCAACTCCCGAACGTCAAGAGACCACCCCTTCCACTCACCGAAAAGTAACAAGCGCCATTCGTCAAACGACCCCACCCCAGCAGCAACCAAGGGAAGACAACCATCCACCCTACAAAACTCGAGCACCCGACGGCTTGGGCGAAAAGGCAACCCAAATCATCCAAGAGCTATGCCTCAGGGTACAAAGTCTTGAGGACAGGGTCACGACCAAGGAGCGGTATCACGCGGAACACGGAAGCCGTGCGATCTCCAGAACCTGATCTCACCGTGAAACCTGAAACAGGTCGCCCAAACGGCAACATAGCAAATGACACGACTGCAGCTAGGGGTGGCAAGCGGGGAAGCCCGCCCCTTGTAAATTGGGTTGGGAGAAGTTGGGTTTTGGTAAAAAAAATTGTAAAAATACTCCCTTGCTAAAAAATACTAATCCTGGCGGGGAAGCCCGCCCCGCCCCGCCAAAGCCCGCGGTTTAAGCGGTGCGGGTTAAGCGGACTTTTGCTATTTGACGGTCCCAATTTTTCAGCCCAACCCACTTTTTTTGGCTGGTTACGCGGGTCGACCCGGTGGATTTAGGCCCATTTGCCACCCCTAACTGCAGCATATCCCGAGAGCCGAAGGAAGCCAAACAGGCTCGAAGCGAGCACGTGATAATGGGAGCCACCCCATTCACTAATAGAATCCTAAGATCCAAACTTCTGAAGGGTTTTGACAAGCCCACAGACATGAAATACGATGGAACTAAGGACCCCCAAGAACACCTAACGGCCTTTGAGGCCAGGATGAACCTAGAAGGAGCTGCCGATGCAGAGCCTTCCCACTAACTTTGGCAGGGCCTGCGATCAAATGGTTCAACGCCCTCCTAAACGACTCCATAACCAGCTTCCACGATATTTCAAGAAAGTTCATGGCACAGTCACCACCGGAATCTCCAAACATCCCATCAGCCTACTTGGAGTCACCCAAAAACAAGACGAATCCACAAGAAAATACCTTGATAGGTTCAATGATGAGTGCCTAATGATCGATAGGCTCACGGACTCGGTCGCAAGCCTCTGTCTGACTAATGGTCTCATGAACGAAGACTTCCGAAAATACCTCACCACCAAGCCGATCTGGACCATGCACGAGATCCAAAGCATCGCAAGGGAGTACATAAACGACGAAGAGATAAGCCAAGTCGTAGTCGCCAACAAACGGTAGCACGGCAACACGACACCTAGTCACAATGCTCCGCCGAGAGAAACTCAGAAAGAACACCCCAAGCCAGCAACCACTAACGGACCACCCAGGATCGGAAAATTCTCTAACTACACCACCTGCCAGCCCCTATTACCGAAATCTACCACCAAATAGCTGAGCAGGGCATCCTTCCGAAGGCTTGACAACTGAAAGAGCGGACGGGTGGCAACAGGAACCTATACTACGACTACCACCGAGGATACGACCATAAAACCCAAGATTGTTTCGACTTAAAGGACACCCTTGAACAAGCCATCCGAGATGGCAAACTCCTCGAGTTCGCCAAATTCATTAGGGAACCAAGACAAGTGGAAAAGGACAGATCACCAGAACACATAAGACGCAATCCTAGGACGCAACGACAAACACCTCAGGAGAATCCAAAAACGGATCCCACTATAATCGTAAACGTCATCAATGGAAAGGACGCTCCAGAGAAATAAAAATCAGCACTAAAAAAGGACCTCAAAATCTTGGTTGTTGGAAACCAAGCTCCAACCCCCCAGTCACAGAGACGATCACGTTCTCCCCCGAGGATTGCCAACACAGCACCTCGACGGAAGACACGCCGTTCGTCATCTCCACAAAAGTGGGGACAGGACTCGTAAAGAGGATACTAGTCGATACCGGAGCGAACTCCAATATCCTCTTCAGAGGAGCCTTCGACAAACTCGAACTCTGGAACGAAGATATGCAAACCCACCGCAACGGGGTAACCGGGCTCGGGGATAACTTCCTTAAATTGGACGGTTCCATAGTGCTCCCACTCACCATCAAAATCGGAAGCCAAAGAAAGACCATCATTTCTGAGTTCGTAGTCCTCAAGGACTCCACCGCCTACAACATCATCCTCAGGAGAAAAACCATCAATGACCTCTCCGCCGTCATCTTCACCAAATTCCTACTCATGAAGTTCCAAGCCGACGACGACACTATCGGAACAAACCACGGAGACCGGAAAATCACAGTAGAATGCGACAATAAAAGCTTAGCCCTCCGCAAAAGGTCCCGAGATATGGCGGGCTTCTTCCTTGCCGACCTCGACGCCCGTTAGGACTGCCAACCCCGACCAGAACCGGAAGGAGACATGGAAAAACTATAGATAGGGTAAACCAAGGAAGAGTACACGTTCATCAACAGGAACTTAGCCTACGTCCTAAAGGAAGACCTAATAGATTCCTGAAATTGAACATGGACTTATTCGCGTTCACCCCGGCTGACATGCCGAGCATAGACCATGACCTGATGTGCCACCGCTTAGCCATAGACCCGAAGGCCAAGCCCGTGACCCAAAGAAAAAGGAAGATGTCCCCCGACCGAGCAACCGATGTCAAGAAACAAGTAAAATTCCTGCTCGAAGCGGGGTTCATATGAGAACTCCCCTACACGCCCTGGTTAGCCAACATCGTGTTAGTCAAGAAAGCAAACGAAAAGTGGCGAATGTGCGTCAATTATACGGACTTGAACAAAGCTTGTCCCAAAGACGCCTTTCCCCTTCCAAACATTGACAGACTCGTCGACACCACGTCAGGGCACGAATACCTTAGTTTCATGGATGCCTATTCGGGGTATAACCAAATACCCATGCACCACACCGACGAAGAGAAAACGGCCTTCGTAACTCCCGACGGCACATACTGTTACACGGTCATGCCATTTGGGCTAAAAAATGTGGGAGGCACCTACCAGAGACTCGTCAACAAAATATTCCAGGACCTATCCGGGACTAAACTAGAAGTCTATATCGACGATATGCTAGCCAAAACTCAGTCGGGCGAGCAACTCATCAACAATCTTGAGCTAGTAATGAATACCCTAAGGAAATATCGAATGCGCCTCAATCCTACAAAGTGTGCATTCGAAATGGAAGCCGGAAAATTCCTAGGATTTATGATCACCCAGCGCGGGGTGAAGCAAATCCCAAAAAATGTAGAGCCATCCTCAAAATGAACAGCCTAGGAAACCTCAAAGACATCCAAAAATTGATTGGCCGACTGGCTGCTCTTTCCCGATTCCTCGGAGCATCGGCCCAAAGGGCCATCCCCCTTCTTCAAACTCATGAAAAAGGGGATCACCTTCAAGTGGGAGACAGAGTGCGAAGAGGCTTTTCAGTACTTTAAAAAGGTACTAGCGGAACCCCCCATCCTCGCCAAACTTAAAGCAGGGAAAACTCTGTACCTTTACCTGCCCATAATACAAAAAACGCTAGCCGCAACACTAGTTCGAAAAGATGAACACGGGACACAGAAACCCATTTATTTCCTAAGAAAAGTCCTCCAAAACGCGGAGGTATGCTACTCTCGACTCGAAAATTTTGCCTTCGCACTACTTACGACCTCATGATGTCTTCAACAATACTTCCAGGCTCACCCTATTACGGTCGGAATAGACCAAGCGGTCAGACAAGTGCTGCAAAAGCCAGACCTAGCTGGAAGGATGCTTGCATGGTCCGTCGAACTATCCCAATTCTAGATAGATTTTGAATCTCGAAACGCCGTCAAAGCACAGGCCATGGCGAATTTTATCGCGGAAATGACCACGGGAAGCAAACTCACAGAAGTATGGATGCTACACGTGGACGGCTCGTCTAACACCAACTCGGGAGGGGCCGTAGTGATACTAGAGAATGAAAACGGAATCGTCGTCGAACAATCTATTCGATACAAATTTCTGATATCAAACAATCAAGCCGAATATGAAGCCCTCCTGGCCGGGCTAATGTTAGCCAAGAAAGTCGGGGAAATGACACTAGAAATTTGTAGTGACTCCCAGCTAGTTAGCTCCCAAATCAACGGGGATTACCAAACACGGGATCCCCTGCTACAATAATACCCAGCCAAGGTAAAAGAATTGACGAACGAATTCGAGCAAGTAACCATCCAACACATTTCTAGGGAACAAAACGCGAGAGCGGACTTACTCTCGAAACTGGCCAGCACCAAACCAAGCCAAGGGAACTGGTCATTGATCCAGGAAACCATCAAAACACCATACATCTCAGCCGCGACCACCGTTGGCCTCCCGATCTCGAGCCAAAGCTCATGGACATTCCCAATCCTTTGGTGACTTCTAAACGAAACGTTACCCGAGGACCCAAGAGAAGCAAAGCGGTTGAAACGGGAAGCCGCAAATTACACCACAATAGCGAGACAACTCTATAAGCACGGACTCTCTCAACCGCTCCTCAAATGCGTAGAACCCGGTGACACGGACTACGTACAACGCGAAATCCACGAAGAATGTTGTGGCCACCACATAAGAGGCAAAACTCTGCCCCAGAAATTCATCCGAGTGGGATACTTTTGGCCTTCCATCATCAGAGATTCTCTACAATTAGTCAAGAATTGTGGCAAATGCCAGATACATTCCAACTTGCATCAAGCCCTGCCACACCAGCTCAGCACCATAACAGCATAGTGACCCTTCGGGAAATGGGGTATCGACCTCGTCGGCCCTTTTTCCATGGCTCCCGGACAACTCCGATATCTCATCATGGCCATCGACTACTACACCAAGTGGATCGAAGCCGAACCCTTGGTCTCTATCATGGCGGCCCAATGTCAAAAATTCTTCTGGAGACATGTCATAACTGGATTCGGGATTTCCGAGATCGTAATCTCGGATAACGGGACCCAGTTCACGGACATGCGATTCAGAGAGTTCCTAGAAGGACTCCACATATCTCATCGGTTTAGCTCGGTAGAGCACCCACAAACAAATGGGCAAGTTGAATCGGCCAACAAAATAGTAGTGAAGGGCCTTAAGAAATGGCTTGATGAAGCCAAAGGACTCTGGGCTGACGAACTTGGCTCGGTTCTCTGGTCATACTAAACCATCCCTCAAACCTCAATAAGGGAAACCCCGTTCCGGCTAACTTACGGCCTAGAAACTGTCATTCTGGTAGAAGTTAGTGACCCCAGGCTGAAAAGAACCGTCGGAGGTAACGACGAGGAAGCAAAACGAGACCTCACGGACAACGTCAGAAGCATAGCCCACCTACGGGAACTGGCCTTAAAACAAAGAATCAGCCTAAGGTACAACCGCAACCTAATCCAATGGGACTTCGGACCAGACGACCTCATCTTGCGACGAAACAACATCGGTCCCCCTACTCCCGGGGAAGGGAAGCTCGCTCAAGGTCCATACCGAATAAAAGCGGTCATCGGGAAGGGAGCCTACAAACTCGAATGACTCAAGGGAGATGAAGTACCGAGAAGCTGGAATGCCGCTAACCTACTACGATACTACACCTAGGCAACGGCTAGCACGGAGGATCTCGCATCTTAAGATAAAACTCCTTATTCGTTTATATTTTTCTTACCTTATTTATAATCATTTTCGGGTACTCTTTTCCGCCCACCTCAGAGGGTTTTAACGAGGCCCAATATCTTAATAAACATTCCACTTTTTTATTTAATCTTTACCTTTTCTTTCATTACTGTCTTCTCAAATGGCACACATCACGCGACTACCACTGGGGACCGATCACCGCCGACCTAACAAACACGGATATCCACGAAAAATACAACTAAACTGACCCAACAAGGGTCCACGACAAACGATCCGCGAGTAAGACCCCAAGTCATGAAACGACTTGAAACAAACGGTCCAGACGACCCACGCGTCAACAAGTAAAAAACAACGGCTTGAAACATAAACAGCCTAGACGGCCAAATCATAAAATAGAGTCATCAAAATGACTTAAAAGTAATAAAAGGTCCAAATACCTAAGTTACAAACACGGCCGAAAAGGCCACAAAACTAGAAACAAAGTCTGATGAAGTAAAGATCACGGCTAAACCGGAAGCAGCCTAAAATAAAAATTACAAGTAGTCTACTCTATATCAACGATCTGGCCATCTCGGAAAGTCTTAAACGCCCCATCATGGACACATCCACATCCGGCACAAGGACTAAAGTCTGAGCCTTCATCGTCTCCTCGGTAGCAGATATCGCATTCTTCACGTTTGCCAATAGCTCAACCCCACCGCCTCAGCTTTCAAAGCATCCACCTCAGCTTTCAGGGTACCCACCTCGGCAAGAAGAACAGCATCATGAGACTCGGCATCCGAAGCCCGTCTTTGCTTCCCCCCAGGTGGGACAAAAGAGATGTCTCAACCTCGGATAGACGGAGTAGCTCGGCCCCGACATCCTCGGCTTCCTTTACAGCCTTCAACTTAGCCGTCTCTGCCGCCTCCAGCTAATCCTTCATCTTGCCTATCTTAGATTGGGAATGACAAAACTTTTTGTCCAGAAGACCCACCTGAGCCATCACAGGCTCGGCCTTCCGAACTATCAAGACAGAACGGAGAATGGCCCGATACATCGACTTAGCCTGAAAAGCGACGTCGCAGTCAAGAAAAAACTCCTCGGTGCCAAACATGAGATGCTGATCAATGAACGCCAGAGCGTTGAAACTTCGGTCCATCACGGAGGGTACCATACCCTCCTCCTCCAAGTTCTCGCTGCTGACCTCCTCTGGCCTCTTCCGCTTTTGAGATGCGTCGGCAGCCGAAACCATGAGCACCTCTTCATCACCACCCGCAACCCCCACCTCTGGACCAGAAGAACCTAGACCCCCACCTCTAGCCAAGGTCGGCTCTTGAGAGATGGTCCTCAATCTTCGGTAGGTCGGGATGAAGGAGTGGAAAGAGAAGCATCTGAAGCCTCCTCCCGACCCATGGCGGCCTTCAACCTTGCTAAAGTACTCAAACCACCAGCCATTTCAACTAAAAGAACAAATAAGAAAAAGATACATAAGTCCAAAAATTGGGAAGACGTGAAAAGATAAAAGAAAGACAAAAACACATCGATAAAAGACCAACGCGCCGTCGGATCTCCCATGACATCCCGAGGATTCTGAGGACGCTGCCCAAAGATATGCCAAAGGATGTAGCAATATCTTTATCCTCCGGGGACAACCCCTTGTGGGTAACCCGCATCAGATACGACGGTCCGGCTCCAAAATTCCAATACGTCGGAAACCGATGCTCCCCCTCCAAAGTTAACCAAAAGGGATGATGCCCCGAGAATACTCCCTTTTGAACTCGTGAAAAGAATCTTCATATAAACCGAAAATACGCTGGTTAGGCTGAGCCCTAAATGACATATACTCATTCTTATGCTTTCCCTATTTGGTCGGCAGGGTGCCCAGGAAGAGGAAAAGGAAGACATTAACCAAAACCGGAAGCTCTAGATACTCACACACGAGCTCGAAGGAGCGAATGGTTGTCCAGCTATTCGGATGCAGTTGAAAGGGTGCCACAAAATACTGGCTCAATAGCGCTTGAACAAAAGGCGAAAATGGAATCTGCACGACAAGCCGAGTAAACATCGACTCATACACCCACATCCAATCCGGGACGGTCGGCGAATCAAGGTTTAGATAACAAACCCTCTCGTCGACCCCGGAGAGAGCGAGCTCGTACCAATGCTCGGCATCACCGCCCCCACAAACAGCCCCCTGGTCGTGGAGCTGCTGGAGATCTGCCTCCGTCATCCGAGATGATGTTCCCCAAACATCGGAAGTGACCCAATAATATAGAGAGGGAACGCCCCCAGCCGGAACCATCGGAGCACCCACACCCTCAGCTCTCTGCCGAGACATACCTAAAATAGGAGGGGGCACCACCGTCAGCCTACCAAAACCACGCGGAAAAAAATGGTGGAGAAAATGAAAAATTACTACTATCTACCACAAACTACGCCTACAAAACAGTGGTGCTCATCCCCTCCAAAATAAACCCACTACTTCTATCTGAAACTCAACACTAAAGAACAAAGCAAAAAGAGCAAAACACAATCCCAAAACATGAAAGCCAAGCAAAAAAAATAAATAAACAGTGAAAGCATAAGTGAGGAGCACCACCCTGATACAACTAAATGCGAGTCGAAAGCAAAACGCAAAACCAACACGCAAATGGCAGAGAAAATCGAAGACACCAAGAACAGAAGGCGAAGCGGTTTGTTGACAACAAAGGAGGATGAAAAGAAATGAACTCAAAGAGAGGGAAATGAAAAAAAATGAAGTAGTTACTGAAACGTTTTCGAAAACAAAGGTCAATATGAAAAGACCGAAACGTCTCCTCACATTTAATGCCATTATGATGCATTGAAACACACAAATTGCCCTTCGAAAAGAACAACGGGCACATGACAAGATACCCAAAAACAGACCCAACCCAGCGTAATCAGGAAACCTGCGTGGGTTGTGAGATCAGGAGCCTCTCTGACACGATGCCGAGATCGCTTGCTCACAAACTTGGTTCTTAAACCGACCACCAGGGACCAAGCATCTTCCTACCAACCCAAAAATCTTAATAAAGCGATAGACGACAGATAGATGACCTTCAGCGACGAAGACCGACTTTGCTTGCTCTTCCGCTATGGAGGCAACTGTTACGGACCCGACTCTCGGATCCCATATTCGGAATGGCCCCAAACTCGGTCACCCAGTATCGGCCCGCTACCTTCCTCTAAGAGGCCCGAACCGCCCCTCTAGATCCTCTAACCAACATTCAAAATAAAATATCTCTCTTATCTTAACCAAATAAGATAAGATAAAATAAGATAAGATAACTTCTCCTAGCTATATAAAAAAGGAGTCCAAGGCTCCCTCAGATATGTCATTCATTCTACACACCTTATACCTCTTAAATCCATTCTGACTTGAACGTCGGAATGTCTTTGCAGGTATCACCCCCATTGCTCCAATCAGATAATCCAGCAACCGCCTCAACTTGCAAGTCCTCGATCCATCTCACAACCCGCACCAAAAACTTCTCATATAGAACACAAATAAAAATAGTTTTGTAATAATTTAATATAAAGTTTTATAGTTAAAACTTTGAAGTAGCAGTGAGAACTATTAATACGTTGGTCAGTCCAGATTGTAGTCCCGGTTGTAAGTCCTAACTAAGGCAGTGAATCCGTTGGTTAACGAGGGTGGTCCCGTAACTCACAAAGTTCTAACCCTAAAATGGCTAGTTTGTTGAGAATGATGAGTAGTTTAAATCTAGGAAAAAATAATTCTTTAGTAATAAAAACAGATAATGATAAAGCATCCACCTCTGGAACTAAAAATGAATTAGAAATAGCTAAGTTAGAAGAAAGTTTTCATAATTGGAATATACCTATAATTGATAAAAAATAAAGTATATAAAAAGAGAAACTTTTGGGAAGGAAGAAATTATGAAATTCATATGTTAGAATATTGTAAATCAAGAACAAGTAGTAATAAGATTATTACCATCTTAGAAGAAGATAAGTTGAAAGAACATAATAGCAAAGGATACAACTTTATCCATATAGAATTAATACAAGTAGCCATAAAACCTAATTTTAGAATAGGAATTAATCTACCTATATTATTAACCTTAAGAGATACCAGATTCTAAAATTTTAGTGATTCATTAATAGGAATATTAGAAAGCAACTGTCACGATGGACCAGTTTTTTTCAATTGTTACCCAAATTATGCTATGAATTTAAAAAATGAATATACATGGCAAGCCTTAAAATTGCAAGTAAGATCTGATGAGACAATTATAAATGAGAAATAGGATCCATTCGAAATAATCTATAGAATATATTATAAATTACTAAGGTTAATCATGACTTTAAAGCATTAAAATAATCCTCAAAAGAAGAAACGATAATTATGCATGCAAATCTAAAAAGATCTAATATACAAACCCCTAGAAGGTTGAGACATGAAGAATTAAAAAATAGAATGCCTGAAGAATGAGTAATACCTGATGGTATTGAAGAACCACAAATACAAAACACTAGAATAAGAGAACTAATAAGAGAAGGACCAGATATTAGAATTAGGATGAATAGATCCCAATCATTAAGAATTCCTGATAGTGTCGAAACTATTAGCCATAGGAACTCTATAGATAATTCGTCAATAGGAAATATGGATAATATTATAGGGATTAATAATACAAGACCTCATATAGTTACCGCTGTATATAAATCACCTTCAGAATTCGACCAAATGGAATCACAAGTTTTATCAGTAATTATTAAGGAAGAACCATTTGAGATTGATAAAGAATGGATAAGAATGCTGATTATAATAAACCATTAAGAGATTGGTATTTTACCAACCATTCAAAAAATGAAGTTATTAAACTAAAAGAACTATTCTATGATTTTATGAAAGAAAATAGAATTAGTTTATACTTCTTTGATTGGTACTTTAATTATTACTCTAAAAATAATAAAAAATTATGTCCTTTAACAAAACCAACTGTTGTATAGAAAACAAGTTCAGGATCAATAATAGAATCTGAATATCCTCCTAAAGAAACTATCAAAATACCAGTTGAAAAAGATCTAAAAGTTGAAACAACACCCTATAAAGATAGCAATGTAGAAGAAAATATAGAAAAAAGAGATATTAAGAAATTACATCAACAATTAAACTTTATTAATACCATGTTAGATATAATGAAAAATCAATTAGAAAGAATAGAAAATATGAAAAAAATCATTAAGGTAGAAAAACCCATAAAAAAACCTATATATAAGCTACAAAATTTAGATAATATCAGTTTAAAATCTAAAGTAGAAGCAGAAGTTTAAGAACTGAAAGAAAAATTTAGAAGTATTAGTCTAGGAAAAATGATAATTAATACATTACAAAAAGAAGAAGAATTAGAAATAAATAAAATATCTCATAAAAGAGATTATCCTAAAATAAAAAATTATTATTCTAGACCCTCACCAGTAGATGTAGACCTAGAAGAAAGAACACAATTAGTGCAAAATAGCTTCACAGGATCAGACTTAGTAGAATGGAACATAGATGGATTAAGTGAACAAACCATCTTAGATCAAATGTGTAATATGACTATGGTTGCAACTGCCTATAAAATGAGAAAAGCCTCCTATAAAGAAGCAGCAATTATGATAACTCGAGGATTTACAGGACAATTAAAAGATTGGTGGAATAAATTTTTCAGTATCCAAGAAAAAGAATTAATTATTAATAGTATTAACAAGAAGATCAGTCACCAGGTACTACATCCACATTAATATATACCATTACTAAGAACTTTGTAGGAGATCCAAGTACTTTTAAAGATAGAATAGGAACCAAATTAATGAATTTAAGATGTCCAACCATGTCTGATTATAGATGGTATAAAGATGTCTTTATGTCAAAAGTTATGATAAGAGATGATGCACATGCACCTTTCTGGAAAGAAAGATTCGTAGCAGCTTTACCTAAGTTATTCTCTGAAAAAGTATTACAAAAACTACAAACATAGTTTGGGACCCAGATTCCCTATAACTCATTAACCTTTGGACAATTGCATAATATAATAGTACAAATAGGTATAAAAGTATGTACAGATACCAAGATACAACAGAAAATAAAATAAGAAAGTATCACGGAAAATAGAAAACTTGGCACGTTCTATTATCAATATGGAATAACTCCAGAAAAAGCACCCAGTGGACAGTATAAAATTAAAAAGAAAAAATTCTATAAAAAACCTAAACATAATATAGACAAACCTCTTTATTATGAACAGAAACATTATAGAAAAGCCTATAAAAATCCTAAAGGAAAACCTAAATCTTCTAATAAGAAAAAACAAGTAACATGTTGGAAATGTAAAAAACAAGGACATTACGCTAATAAATGTACAACAGAACAAAAGATAAATAAAATAGAAAATAAAGAGATTAAACACGCTCTGACAGCCATATTAATCAACTCAGAATCAGAAGAAGAGTCAATTTATGAAGACTCTTCTGAGACTGAAGATTATTTTATACAACAATTAGACCTCATGTCAGAAGAAAAAGGTTCAGAAGAAAATAGTGAAAAAGAAGAACAGAATAATTGTTTAGGAATAGGATTATGTAACTGTAGAAATTGTGAAAAAACTGTAAATGTTTTGACTAGAGAATAAACTTCTACACTAGTAAAAATAATAGATAAGTTAGAGGATACTCTATTAAGAGATGAGTTCATAAAACAATTAGCTGAGTTAGTTAAAAAAGAAGAAGAAAGTAAACAAGAAATAAGACCAATAGAAATAAAAAAAAATCTATAACCGTTTTAAAAATCCACAAGAAGAAGTCTCTCTTAATTCTCTTAAAGAAGAGATAAAAAAGTTAAAAAGAGAAGTTTCAGAATTAAAACAATAGAATATCAATATGGACTATAGATTACTAAAAATAGAAGAAGAAAATATAATAAAAATCCAAGAATAAACGTTACAAAATAGTACTAACAAAATAGAAGACATTAGCAACATAATAATTCCCGAGAATTATATTAACCTGGGTACAGAAAATTACATAAATATACCAACTTTATTAGTAAGCCAAAAGTGGTTCACTACGATAACCTTAATAGTAGGAGAAGAAAAATTTGATTTCATAGCTATGGTAGATTCGAGAGCTGATGTCAATTGTATACAAGAAGGATTAATACCTACAAAATATTATGAAAAAACTACAGAAAGAGTTCTAATGGCAGAAAATGATAGAATAACTATAGACTATAAATTATCTAAAGCAAAAATTTATAAAAATCGAGTATGTTTTGCCACTATATTCTTTTTGGCAAGAAACATATCTCATCAAGTCATATTAAGAAATCCTTTTACTTTATTATTATATCCTTTTAATGTCGATATCGATGGAATAACTTGCACACGAATCCCCAATCATCCTGTTTATTTTGAATTTCTCACTAAACCAAAGCAACATGAGCTCAATATATTACAACACTTATCTACACAAGTTAATGTTATGGAAGAAAAAATAAAACCAATTAACTATTTAAACCAAGAAAAAATGTTACAACACTTACCAATCCAAATTAATATTATAGAAAGAAAAACAAGACAAATTAATTATTTAAATCAAGAAGTTATATACAAAAGAATAGAAGAACAATTACAAACTCCTGAAATACAAAACAAAATAAAAGAAATTGAAAAAAAAATTAAAAAGGAATTTATGTAGCCTAAACCCAAAGCTTTTCAGCATAGGAAATTACATGAGATATCTTTACCATATGAAGATGGATTTAATGAAAAAAATATACCAACAAAGACAAAATCAATACATATGAATAAAGAGTATCTAGAATATTGTAAAAAAGAAATACAAAAATATATGGATAAGGGACTAATAATAAGACCTTCGAAATCACCTTGGAGCTGTACAGGCTTTTATGTGATGAAAACATCTGAAATAGAAAGAAGTGCTCCAAGGTTAGTTATTAATTATAAGCCTCTAAACAAGGTATTAAATGGATTAGGTATCTCCTACCAAATAAAAGTGATTTAATTAAAAGATTAAATAAAGCAAATATCTTTTCAAAATTTGATTTAAAATCAGGATGTTATCAGATTGCAGTAAAATAGGAAGATAGATATAAAACATCTTTTATAGTACCTTTTGGACATTATGAATGGAATGTAATGCCCCAAGGATTAAAAAATACTCCAAGCGAATTCCAAGAAATAATGAATAATATATTTTACCCACATATAAAATTTACTATAGTATATCCTGATGACGTATTAGTATACTCAAAAGGAATAAAACAACATATATATCATCTAGAAAAATTTATGAATATTATAAAAGAGTAAGGATTAGTTTTATCAGAAAAGAAAATGAAAATTTTTATAACTAAAGTAAGGTTTTTAGGGTATGAGATTTATCAAGGAACTATAGTACCTATTAAAAGAGCCATTGAATTTGCAGATAAATTTTCAAATGAAATAACTGACAAAAAACTACAAAAATTTTTGGGATGTTTAAATTATGTAGCAAAATTCTTACCTGAAATCAGAGTCACATGCGAACCTCTTTATAAGAGATTACGAAAAAATTCACCTCCGTGGACAAAAGAAATGACTGCTATAATAATAAGAGATAAAGAATGCAATAAAAGAAATACCTTATATAAGTATACTAGATCCATCAACTAAATTAATTGTAGAAACAGATGCATCAGAATTAGGATATGGAGGAATTCTTAAACAAATACCTCCTAATAGTTCAAAAGAACAAATAGTAAAATATCATTCAGGGATTTGGAACCAGGCTCAAAAGAATTATCCAACAGTAAAAAAAAATACTTGTCATAGTATTATGTGTTTCCAAATTTCAAGAAGATTTATTTAATAAAACATTTTTAATAAGAACTGATTGTAAAGCAGCCCCAAGTGTTTTAAAAAATGATGTAAAAAATCTGGTTTCAAAACAAATATTTGCAAGTCGCAAGCTATTCTATCATGTTTCGATTTTATTATTGAACATATAAAAGGAGAACTAAATTCACTTCCTGACTTTCTTACCAGAGAATTTTTGCAGGAAAAGAATGGATCAAAAACCAGCTTCCAGTGAAGATTATGGTCAACCTTTTGACCAAATAAAAGAAACAAAATTACCTGTTACTCCTGTATCAGCAAAACCATTATCATTAAGACCTATGACTATGTCACAGGTTGTAAAAGCATCATTATCACCATCACCTTCTAAGAGCTCTTTAATTACTACTAATAATAAATTCAAATTATTGCAACCATTAGATCTCTATAACACTCAACTCTTGAAAGAACAGTTTCCTTATTATAAAAAATCCAATCCTATTAAAATATTAACCATTAAAAAAGAGTGGTTCAAAAAAGATAGAAAAATCCTATACAAGACTATTTTCCCAAATACTTTCCATTACATTCCTATTAACCCACAGAAAACCCAAAAATTCTATGAATTCATATTAGTAGACATCGGATCTATTGAATTGACATATTATAGAGATTCCAATACCAAACAGCCCGCTTATTTAAAAATAAAAATCATGAAAATATTATCTCTACAAGAGTGGGAATTACCCCCATATCAGTCTAAAAGCTTCTCTTTGAAATTTGAACCTCAGAGCTATACCTATTATGATTACCAAGAAGCACGGAACCATAATTCCTATCACCAAGTCCCCATTCTTGGTTCATATGGTTCAGAAAGGGAATATCATTACAATTTTTCAAATGGTTCCAATCATGGTTCCAGAATTTTGGACCAATAAAAACCTTCTTCCCAAAAGAAGCCAGCATGGCGTATGAATATTTTAAAAGCAAGTCATCATTTCTACAAGAGTATAAATTCATTTCATTTATAGCAGCTATGGGAATAAGCTGGATTATGACTTGGGAATATGATTCAGCAACATATGAAGAATGTTCAAGCATACAATATTTGGTAAGAATAATAAAAATAAAGTAGTGGAACAAATATGATATAAATCTGCTAAAAAAAGAGCTATTGATCAATGGTTAACAACATCACAAAAGCGTCCAGCAATAACAGCCTCAAGTACCACCAATGAACAAATAACTTATAAAAAAGAGACCCAATTCTTAGCGCAGAAGCAACAAATTATGGCAGCCCTAGCAGCGACAACCTCAGAGGAAGATATCCAAAGCTCTCTACAAGCAATACAAACAGTACCTCTTGGAGAAGACAAAGAGGTACAGTCCAGTCCAGCTCATTATTATCAAGACTCTCAAGATCCATTTGAAATGTAGTAAGAACTATATATGAAATCAATGTAAAAGTTCAATCATAAAGAAAAATGATCTCAGTAAAAAAATATAAAAAAATTGTAAAAGTAAAAAAGTAAAAAGTAAACAGTAAATGTCGGCAAACAGTAAAAGCAAACAGTACTGTCGACAAATAGTACCCAAATAGTAATCATTTTGGGTCTATAAATACCAAAGGCCTCATTCATTCAGTATCATCAAATACTTGAAAGCTCAAGAAACCTCTCTACTCTTATATCTTCTTACTTCATATATTCTCCAAATATTTGTAATCATCATCAAGCTTGTATCAACTTTGCAAGCAATAATAAGTACAAGTTCATCCCTGTAAGCTTACTATCTTATGCTTTCTTTTTCTATGATTTCTTTATTCTTTTAGTTATTATTTCTATTTTTATAACATGAAAGAATTTTAAAAAGACTAATTTCTTTAAAGCTTGTTAGAAGAAAAATGAAAATAAGAGTAATGGCAATAAGAATGAAAGTAAGAGAATTAATAACTGAATCTTCAGAACTAACAGAAGAAATAAAGAAGATAAATAAGAAAATAATCAGAACAAAAAAGTTGCTACAATAGAATAAAACCATAAAATCAATAAAAACCATTAAGAAAAGCATTAAGAATAAACGTATTCATCATGTTAGAAAGATGCATTATCTTCATGTACAAAGTATGATACGTTTTTATGATATACAATCACGGATACAAGCCCTAAACGCCGAAATGATACAAGGTGATTGTCAACCTTTACAACAAGATCCTTCTTTACAATTACAAGCCCAACCTTTACAAGTGGTATCGTGTATATATATATATATCAAAATTCAAAAATATTATGTGTACATACAAAATTAATCACCAAATTATAATTTAAATTTTTAATATATATTTTATATTAGAGTAAAGTATTATTTTTGTCCCCAATGTTTGGGGTAAGTCCTATTTGTGTCCGTAACGTTTAAATCGTCCTATTTGTATCCCTAACATTTATAAAAATGATTCAATGTTATCTTGCTGTCAATTATACTAATAGATCAGATTATATTTTTTAATTATTTTCATTTAGATGTATTCATTTTCAATTAAGTCTCACTTGGATATGTTCGATTTTAATATTGTACCCAAAATTTGTATTTAGGTTTAATTATGTTCCTAAAAAGGTAAATTATGTAAATGTTGCAGGGATTAATTTCAACTTTTAATGAGTTATTATTCGGAGTTGATCATTGATTCTAACACAAACATTTGTACTATAACTTTAAGAAGATATTTTTAGAACTCCAACTAAAGCTCATGATGTGCAGGATAACATTGAATCACTTTTACAAACGTTGGAAATACAAATAGGACGATTTAAACGTTAGGAATACAAATAGGACTTACCCTAAACATTTGTGACAAAAATGATATTTTATTATTTCACATGTGAAAAAAATAAAATTAAAACTAAAATTTCATACCACAGTTAAATACAAATTTAATAATAAAAAATAGAATGATAAAATGATAAAAAAATATTTAGAAGAAATATATGCAGTAAGTTGTTCAGATGCAATATTGTCTGAAAATGGTGGTGGAGGATCAATACTTCCATCAGATGAATCATTACGTAAAAAATAGGAGGTTTGAAACATTGCGTGAGAATGATGGTGAAATAATGGTGGAAGGCCAGTGCTTCTAGCAGACCTTGTGTGAAAATGGTGGTGATGAAGGGTCAATATTTTTCACAGAGTCAAGAAGAAAAGTAGATTTTTTTCTTTTGAAATTAATTTTTTTTAAGGAAGTGATAGAATGAATGACTTATCGAGAATGTATATATTTTTACTTCTTTGAAAAAAGCTGTAAATTAACTTTTCGGGAAGCTAAAAGCTTTTTTTTAAATGGTGCCAAACACGTAGATTTTGACTTCTCATAATCTAAAAATAAAAAAAAAATTGCTTCTGCTACTTCCTAAACGGGCTCTTAGATAAAAATAAAATGAGAAAATGAGATATATAGAATTCTTGTGCTGAATCTGGTTCTCTTATTGTGCATATTATAGGTGCTCAACTAATGTTTATAGGGTGGAGCTGAGAATTGAAGCATAAAAGTGTTTTGGTAGACGAGAAGGAACTAAATAAGGTTGTGGAAGAAAAAGCTACTAAAGAAAAGGATTTGAAAGAAACTCTTGAGAGACTTAAGGTAAAGAAAAAAGAGTGGAAGAACATGAAGGAGAAGGTTGGGTTACTGGAGGAGAATGAAAAAATATTTGATAAGCAAAAAATTGAATAAGAGACTAGGGTTGTGGAGCTCACTCTTGAAAGGAAAAGTGCTGAAGAGTGTGTAAGTGGAGCAAATCAAGTTCATTGCATACCAAAGGTTGATATTTCTTCTATGGACCCTTGCAAAGTGATTATGAATGGAGAGTTTGTTGACTATGACCAAGATCAAGAGGGTGAGAACGAGAATATGGGTGCATCATGATAGGTGCATTAGTTTAAGAAACTTTACTTTTTGTTTTTTTTTTTTTTTTGATTGAATTTCGTGAAGGAAAGAGACTTAAAAAGTATATGGTTAATCATTGTTCGGTCAACCAACCTTGATATAACTATTAATAACATGTCACATTAGAAAAGTACTGAAAATATAAAACCATGTATGATTTTTTCTTGGCAGAGTGACCTGGATCATTCTCAGAAGTCTAGAAGTCGCGTGAGTATGAAAAATACTGATAATGGGAACAAGCTAATGAACAAATCAGTTGCTTCAGATCAAAGACCAAGTCTTAAGAAGTCTCTAAGCCAGAAGGATTTGAGACCGTTTGATGGCTACTCTGTAAGTACTACATTTATCGTATTCTCTTCTAATGTTAGTATTTGTTTCTTTATGTGAAACTTCAAATGTTTGTTATAAAGTTTTTCCAATTAGATCTTGTGATGCATCAGTTGAAACAATATGCTATGCTAGGAGATTTGAATGTTTTAAGGTTAAAAATAACTGAACAGTGTAGCAATAGACTTGAAAATTTTTTCATAATATGATTGGTGGAAATTGGATATTAAAAAAATAATTACCAAAAATAACAATGAAATACTTACTTAAGAAATAAGCAAATAATTAAGAGGAAAATTAATTAAAAAGAAAATGAAGAGAGAGAAAGAGGAGAGAGATTCACGTGGATTCGAAGAAAGAGACGGCCCGTGAATCCGGATATCCATATACCTACCCCAGCCCCGGGCCCGGCCCCTTTTTGCAATTTCCGATTTCTCATTTTGCCCCCATCAACTTATATAAATTCCCAAAATTTGAGCCTCAAGTTTTTCACTTTGTCACGTCACTTTGTCTGAGACTAGAGAAAAAAAAAAGTAAAAGAAAAAAAAAAAAGAAAAGAAAAGAAAAGAAGAAGAACAACACTCGCTCCTCGTTCGCGTTGATCTCTGATTCAGTCTTCGCCATGGCGGAGCGTCCTTCCTTCGGATTGGGTCCTCGATTGGGTTAGTTTCTGATTGCTATTTCCTTTTTTTGGTTAATTTTTCAATGTTTCTAATTGTTCGTGGAATTGCTTGGATCCTGTAATATTTTTTTTGGATTGATTGATTGAAGCTTTGCCAAATTTCAATTCGTAGTTCCGGTATTCCTGTTCACCTTTGTTGAATTGGTTCGTCTTGTTGTAGCTGAGTGTCAGTCACTGAAAATGGTTTTCGCTATTTGGACCTAAGGTTAGGTCGTGGATTTGAGAAAGCTGAGCTGAAATTGGTTCGGGGTTTAAAACATTTTTAGAAATAAACATTTTGGATTGTTATCATATTGAGATTTTTGTGACTCTTTTAGTTCAATTGGGCTTTTTAGGTGAAGCTTCATTGATTGCGTTTAGGCAACTCTACATAGCTATGAACGATATGGAGTTTGATAGGTGTTGGTTCAATGGTTTCCCAGAATAGAATATATATGTTCCTTTGTTGAATAAAGCTACCATTATCCTGAAAATAATAATAAATTGATTATCCTATATTGCCCCAGACCCAAATAAAACCAAACCAGTATTGCTAAATTTCTAATGATTCCAATTCATTAAGATTGCTTGAATAATTGTATTTGTGTATTTTTTTATGACTTATGAGACATACAAAAATCACATATTTGACTGACTGCCATGATATCAATGTATAGACTTTCAGCAACTACAATTTGAAGCCCAGCATCGCTGGTTGAGACCTGCAGAAATTTGTGAAATTCTTCGTAACTATCGGATGTTTCAAATCACGTCAGAACCTCATAACAGGCCACCAAGTAAGATTGTTGCATGCTTACTAATAAATTAATTGGCTCATGGCTCCTAATGAAATTTAGTAGTTCTGATACGCATATGGGGTTGAATGAATTGCAGAAGACTTATTTATCTAACATGGATTGTTTATTGCAACTGGGCATTTACAAAGTTGTTAGCAAATTCGGCATTTACAATGTTATTAACACTTAGCAGGAGTTACTAATGACCTTGTATAGTAGGTGCATTGTTGTGGTTGGACATCGCTTATAGTCCTCATGTTATTCATGTAGTTGAATTAGTTCCTACTGTAAAGACATTTTTAGTTGCTCACTATCTGAAGTTAAAGTCTTCTATCCAAAAAATATATCTGAAGTTAAGGTATTCATGTTCTAATGTTCTAATAGATCCTGTAAATTTCAGTTCAATGATTATGGCACTTCAGGAAATTTGGTAAATAATTTTCCCCTCAAGTATGGTAGCAAAAGAGCATATGTATGCATGTTGCATAACTTTGTTAGTTCACATGGTATTTGGAACTATTAATAGTGTTTTGTTGTTTAGCATAAAATTTTGCTTCGTTTAGGGTTTATGATTTCAGTTCATCTCTTGGTTCATAGTTTTTGCTAAATGATCCTGAAGACGTTACTTCATGATTTGCATTTAATTATTGCAGGTGGTTCACTATTTCTATTTGATCGAAAGGTTTTGAGATACTTCAGAAAGGATGGGCATAATTGGAGAAAGAAAAAAGATGGAAAAACCGTGAAAGAAGCTCATGAAAAATTGAAGGTAAGCTTTAAAGTTGCTTGAGTTTGGAGTTTGTGTATAATCAAGTCTTTATAGCCTCAAATAATTATATGATGCCGGGGTTGTGGCATTTTTCAATCAAATTTAGGTGGGAAGTGTTGACGTGTTGCATTGCTACTATGCCCATGGTGAAGAAAATGAAAATTTTCAGAGACGAAGCTATTGGATGCTTGAACCGTGAGTATGAAAATTGCTGTCATATTTCACATTTATTTATTTATTATTATTATTTGCATTGCATGCTTTTAAGTACTGCATTAGATATTTCAAAGCAGTTGTAGTTGTTGCCCCTAATTTGGTGGGTGCACTTACTTTCTCTACTTATCGTTGCTTCAAGGAGTTGCTAGCTTAGAATATACTAATTGGGCAGCTTTGTTGCATGCATAGTTTTTCCTATTGTCAGAAGTTCGTGATATTTTTCTGTTTTTGTATATTAACTATTTCACTGCATCTTAGCTTATTTTTAAGTTTTCAATATACATATACTGAGCTAATT
>NC_029794.2:9805080-9817107 GCF_000816755.2 Arachis ipaensis | reverse complement strand
TACTCAGGGATATGACGCACATAGTATTTGTACATTATTTGGAAGTTAAGGTACTTCCTCACTCCCCTCCCTCCCCCCTCCATTTTCTGCTGTTACTTTTCCTTTTTATGTGTCAGTTATTGCGTGTATTATCAACCTTATTTCTATTTTATTTTCAGCTTTTGCACTGTATGTTGATGACCTATTGCTGGAATGCTGGGTCTTTGACTTGGCTGAAAACTTATCTAGATAACATTTTTAATTTTTATGTTACATAATATAATTATATAATTAAATGCTTGAAGGGAGAAAGAAGGGTATAGCTGCAATTCGTACAAATAGCTGAGCTCTCATAAACTATGAATGAGGACATTTTGACTGAATTTTTTTTCCCCTTAATATTATTATGAGTAGCTAGTGCTGTTTCTAGTGTTGTTAAATTAAGTAAATCGAGATTGAATTTTTCTTTACTCTGAAATTATAGCTGTCATATTATTCTTGAAACATATACAAAGCATTTTAAGCTGTTCGGTATAGAAGGGTCCTTGCTTTGTAGTTCTGGTTATTTATTTATTTGCACGTTTGGCAAATTATATCGATGTGTTTTTTGGGTTCCTTATTTCTCAGGGTAACAAGACAAATACTGGAGGAAATATAGATAGTTATGATGTTTCGTCTGACTCCCAAAGGACCCCTTCTCCATCATCTGGCTTACCAACAAATTATAGCAACTTGCCTTCACTGAGTACAGATTCCATGAGTCCAGCTAGCAGTTTGGCATCTTTACGTGAAGATGCTGATTCTGGTAACTATGGCTAAATTACTGTGCTAAGTCTTCAAAATTAAATATTATGGTTTACTATTAAATCCATATGTTTGCATAAGATTATGTACTTTAGCCCATATAGTCTCTGTTAAATGGTTTGATGATGTTTTTCCCCCCAGAGGAGATTCACCAAGCAAGCTCCAGATTACACACACTAAATGAGTCACAACATATGCGGAATGGTCACCCGACAGACAAAGTTGATACTGGTTCGAACATTTTGTTATACATCCCTTGTACCTCTTTTATTTTAGTTGTTACCCTTTTTCCTTTTTTCCCCCCTGTTAGGAACTCTCAACTCAAGCTTTTCTGAGATTTTGACTTTATGTTAATTTCTATATATTTTCAGGTGATCGAGGACAGTCTTCAATTTCTGGAGATTATATCCCAGTTGTTCCGGCGGAAAGATTTGGAGGAAGTGATACTACTTATATTGATGGTCAGAAAGCACATAGCATGGCATCCTGGGACACTGTGTTGAAGCAATGCAATGCAGAATTGCAGAGTGATCCTTCGTTTGTACCATTTTCTTCCATACCATCGAGTTTGATAGGAAACACTGTAGAACAAGAACGTAATGACTTTGGTGACCTCTTAGGGAGCAAAAGTAGCCTCACTGAGGAGGCAGGGAGCTCGCAATCTATCCAATCAAATTGGCAGGTACTTTTTGTTACTGCTTGCTATATTAGCCAGTAGTATCTAAGACTTATTTTTTCATATGAGAAACTCATGATCTATGAGTGAGAGACTCAGTCTGGTGGCATTGGTACTTGAACTGCAGTCTGCGTTAATTTTAATTCAACTTAGTAATGAATATGATGAAATGCGTTGTGTTTTTAACTGTTTGATGTGGAGTTACATGTGCTGCACTAAATGGTATTGAATTGTGTTTGAAGCTGATAAAAGGCTAAAATACACCATGTCCTCTCTTTCTTCTCCCTCTAAAGTCGACCCTTCTCAAGATGTAACTGTATACAACCTTCTGCTAGGATGGGTATTATATTAAAGTAACCTTGTTTTATTAACATGTGGTCAGTTGAGTTCAAGTGTCTATTATATTAAAGTTTCAAACCAATTTATGAGATTTGGCAAAGATATGTAACTACTTACCTTTTGTTATTTTACTCGATCCAGATTCCTTTTGAAGAAAGTTCAGGACGCTTGCCAAACTTAACCCAATCATTGAGTTTGGAATTTGGATCTGATTATATATCTGGTTTAGTTGGGAATGAAACTCTTAATGCAAGTTCTGAAATTGATCCTCACCTGTTTAACTTTCATGGTGAGCCGAAAGAGCAGCATGTGCAACAACACTATCCAGAACGGCATGCAGATGGACAATCTCAGTATGCACTTCAATCCAATTCTCTGAATAAAGTTCTTGGTGAAGAAAGTCTCCACCATGCTTTCACAGCAAAGCGCACATTATTGGATGGAGACGAGAGCCTGAAAAAGGTTGATAGCTTCTCTAGGTGGATTACTAAAACCCTTGGAGAGGTGGATGATTTGAATATGCAGTCTTCAGCTGGTATTTCATGGGGTACAGATGAATCTGGGCATGTGATAGATGATTCCTCATTGAGCCCGTCCCTTTCTCAGGATCAGCTGTTTAGCATAAATGAATTTTCCCCCAAATGGGCTTATGCTGAAGTGGAAACTGAGGTACTCGTCTCATGGATAGCACTTTGAATAATAAAGAAATAAATCAACATATGACAATAAAATAAAGAGAAAATAACAACATTGGTGACAGATTCCTATGCATTTTTTAAAAAAAAAATTATCAGCAACCATTTCCTAGTATTTCAGTGTGCATTCTAACAGACCCCTTTCCCCTTTAGTATGTCTTGTATGACCGTTGTTTGTAACATGAAATGAGAAAGAACCAGATTTCATTTGACAGACATTTTATATCCTATTTTAAACCATGCAGGTGGTAATTGTTGGAGCTTTTTTGAAGTATCAACCGGAGGTGTCAACCTCTAACTGGTCCTGTATGTTTGGGGAAGTGGAGGTCCCTGCTGAGGTTTTAACTAATGGAATTCTGTGTTGCCAGGCTCCACCTCATAAGGTTGGACGGGTTCCTTTCTATGTAACATGTTCGAATAGATTAGCTTGCAGTGAAGTGCGTGAATTCGACTATAGAGAAGGCTTTTCTGGAAATGTAGAATTTGCAGATTTTTATAATGATTCAACTGAAAGGCTGCTGCATTTGCGATTGGAAGAGTTTCTGTCCTCAAAACCAGTGTGCCCATCTAAACAAACCTTTGAGAATGATATGGAGAAAAGAGATGTAATTTTAAAGCTTATTTTCTTAAGAGAGGAAGAGGAATTCTCGAGTAAGGAAGAGCAACATCTAGAATCTGATACATCCTCACAGAAGGTGAAGGCGCATCTGTTTCACAGGCAGATTAAAGAGAAGCTGTACTCATGGCTTCTGCACAAAGTAACTGAAAGTGATAAAGGTCCTAATGTGTTAGATAAGGATGGACAGGGTGTTTTACATTTAGCAGCTGCTCTTGGGTATGATTGGGCTATACAACCAATTTTAACTGCTGGAGGTGGTATCAATTTCCGTGATGTGAATGGATGGACAGCCCTACATTGGGCTGCATCCTGTGGCAGGTAATGGTCCTTGAGATATTTTATTTCTCTTTGTTGTGCTGAGTTGATTGAGAATAAGTTTTTTCTACTGATCTGATTGAGGCTTCCTGCTTTCGATTGTACTCTGATCCTTTTTTTAGGGGAAAAAAATGCTTCTGACCTGTTCAAATTAGGATTTGTTTAAAAAATTATGTCCTGCAAAGGTTTAAGTTGCAGCATTTTACATGACCTAAATTCTTGTAAATATTTGAATTATTTTGGTTAAGACTATGAAACGTTTTTCCTTATGCATGTTAAATCAACTCACTTGGAGTTGCCTCTATAACCATAGCTTTTGGTGTGTGTAAGGGAGATAATATAAGCCTCTCCATAATGTGTTCAGCTTTAAGCATTATATATTATTTTCACCCAAATGCTGTTATTCTTCATAACTCTATTGGTTCCCAATGTTATCCTGTGTCCTTTTTTCAGAGAGCGGACGGTGGTTGTCCTTGTCACCATGGGTGCAAATTCTGGAGCATTGACAGATCCATCTCCAGCATTTCCAACCGGAAGAACAGCTTCAGAGCTAGCCTCTACCAATGGGCACAAAGGAATCTCCGGTTTCCTTGGTGAATCTTTATTAACTAGTCATCTTGAATCCCTCACAATGGATGATCAATATAAAGGTGGCAGGCAAGAGATTTCAGTAACAAAAGTAGTGCAGACAGTTTCAGAACGAACTGCTACCCCTGTGTTATATGGGGATGATATGCCAGATGATCCCTGCCTTAAGGATTCCCTTACTGCTGTTCGTAATGCTACACAAGCTGCAGATCGTATACATCAGGTACAAGCAAATCTGGACAAGGAGATCGTTTAGCCAATGCTGCTGCAACACAGATACAGAAGAAGTTTCGTGGTTGGAAGAAGAGAAAAGAATTCTTGATCATTCGTCAAAGAATTGTTAAAATCCAGGTTCATTCATCCGCTCTCTTTACTTTAGTTTTTCATTTATTAGGGTAAATTACACAGACCTTCATTGAGGTTAGTTGAAACATTGATGTCTGCGCCATTTGTTACCTTCTCCTTTATTTTTTTAATTAAAAAAGGAGTGATTGGGTAATTGTTAGATCATTGAATCATTCTGCTACTTGGGAAATTCATCCTTGCAGCGCCTGGTAGTACTAATAGTGAGATTTGAATTATTCTTTTGTGTGAAGGCCCATGTAAGAGGTCACCAGGTTAGGAAGAGTCTAAAAAGCATAATCTGGTCTGTGGGAATCCTTGAGAAAGTGATATTACGGTGGAGACGCAAGGGCAGTGGCTTGCGCGGATTCAAACCCGATGCCCTTAATAAGGCCCCCATTCAACAGAGTGATCCGCCGAAAGAAGATGATTATGATTTCCTCAAGGAAGGAAGAAAACAAAGTGAGGAGAAGTTCCAAAAGGCCCTTTCAAGGGTCAAGTCCATGGTTCAATATCCAGAGGCACGTGCTCAATACCGGCGCCTGCTAAATGTTGTTGACGACTTCCGTCAAACCAAGGTACGTATAATGTTCTGCTGTCATGTACATGCGACGTCTAAATTTATTGATAAAGAAATATTTGTGCGACTTTGTTTTTAGGTGACTATTCTCATGAAATTGTCATCCTGTAAAGATGATAGTTGAGAAAGTTTGATTAAATTGTCATCTAACAGTTTTTAATTATCATTTTTACATAGAAAAGAGTTCATGTGAGTAGTCACCTTGTTTTTAGTCTATGTACTCATCACCTTATCACAATAGAACTCTTGATCAAATTGAGTCAATTTTATGGTGAGTAGAGTGATGAGTACAGGAAAATAATTTATTCTATTACTAATTTCGGGAGGCTATTGGCATAATGAATGAATGATCAATAATGTGCTCATGTCATATCTTGCAGGCATGTAATATGGATTTAGTAAATTCTGAAGAGACAGTTGATGGTGTGGAGAATTTGATTGATATTGATATGCTCTTAGATGATGACAATTTTATTCCCATAGCATTTGATTGATTGATTGATTCTCTGCCGTGGTGGCTGCTGCTCCTCCTTTCATCCCCACTGTAAATACATGGCCAGTTGGCTTTATTTGGCATTGGGGTTGTCCTAACATCGTCTTGGTGTATATATTCCTGATCAGAAATGACTTGATTTCAATGCTGAATATAAATAGATAATCATAGCTAGCATGCATTTTGGTTGTAATCTAATAAGACATGGTTTGTTTTTCTTTTATGGTTTTATTTATATGACAGGATCAGAATGTTTCCTATTATAAATTAGTTCAGGTTTATAACATAAAGTGGTGTTAGCTTGCCGATGTATAAAATGGAATTTGTACACAAAGTGTACTGTGTTGAGAGGAATTATAACCGTGTGCTAAATGCTAATTATGATTTATTTTTATATTATATTATGTTGTGTTATATGGTTTCTCTTCTTCACAGAGGACACGTGGCAGAACCCCACCTTGCACACGTAGTTGACTGTATTTACGCGTGGCATGTCGGCTGTGATGATGATTCCAAATTGCCAACATAAACAATGGAATTAGAATTTCTTCATTATCTTCATCTTTCTCTCTTCTGTAATTATCAATGGATTTGACTTTGCTTTCTGATAGCTCCTTCCACCGATCACTGTACAGATACATATATAGATAGATACATGCATCATGCATGGGGAGTTGACCCATCCGTGTTTGCATTATATTGTTGCACACATGCACCATATTTTTGTGCTTTGGCTGCTCTCTGTTGAACTTAGTTGTGTTCATTACGTTTCTTTTTTATTAACATTGGTCTATCAATCTTCAAATGTATATATAATACTGCATGGTTTCAGGGAAAAAAAGTGTATGGGCGTATTGAGATGTCCAATATCTTTCTAAAACTAATATTCGGTGCAACGTGCTGGTCGGTGCCTTTTTTATTTAGATTGATGCACATATATTGTAAAGATGGAATTTTATATTCATTGGTTGAATACCTTTTGTGTCTGAGCTTTGGATTTTTATATCATGTTTCCTACAAATTCATATATTCATTTACATACGAATAGGTGATAAAATCTTAATAATAATCAATTTAACCACTACAATATTAAGTAGAATACAAGTAATCTTTGTGAATAGATAAATATAAAAGGTTACGTCTTTTACTGGATCTTTTTCAACATCTCTTACAAGCACAGAAGAAAATAAAACCAATAAAATGAGAGCATTAAGGATAAATAATTTTGGTTTTAATTTTAAGGTGAATAACTCTGTCTATATTATATAATTGGTTTTAAACCCGGATAAAGAAAAATGGTTATATTACATCTTCGATAACTAATATAAAAGTTTAGTCGAATATTACATAATTGATTCTAAACTTGGATAAAGAAGAAGGGTTATATTATATTTTTGAGAACTAATATAAAAACTTGGTCAAAATTTTCCGAAGTGGAGCAAAAATATTATTTCGCTAAAACTAGGAAGGAAGTTTAAGGTGAATAAATTTGCATAAAATTGGGTTTAGGGTTTGTGGTTGTGGGGGGACCTAGGGTTAGTGGTGCTGGGCCACAGTGGTGATGACTATCAAATAGGTTTGATATTGTAATTTGACCACTCAGCTTTTTACTGCAACGTGCACTTTGTGTTTATGGGGTGGACCTGTGGTAGAAATTCAGAACAAAAAACAACAAAATATTTTAGAGTGAGAGAGGAACAGGGTACTAGTATCTGACTTTCTGATAAAATTGTCAGCATAGTACCGCTAACAATTTAACTGCACCTATAGATTAAGCCCCACAAGATTCCTTCCCCTCAAAGTTGCAAACTTTCTGTATTCTTAACTCTCCTATATGGCATTTAATTCTTGTTTGAAAAAAAATAATACATAAAAGATTAATCCATGACACTCTTTTGTCGTCAATTGCAGATTGCATGATTCTATCCCCAGAAATGACAAGAGAGTTAATGTCCTGTCTGAAAATTCTAACCTGCAGGGTTGACTTATTTAATTTTGATCCTTTTTTCCTTTCTTAATTAATAATTAATTAATTATCACTCCTACAAACCCAATAAAATACATAATCTAATAGAGAGATATTAATTATAATACTAAATAAACTTTTTTTTGACAAAATATATAAATAGTTTCAAAAGCAGTCTAAAGACTTAATATAGTTAACAAAGAAATCCCAACATTTTTTTAAGATTGGAATTAAAATTTTTTCAAAGTCCTTTGTTCCCTTTATCTTTATTATTCAAATACTGCTGTAAAATAATAATTATGTTACGTGTATCTTAAAAAATAATAATTAAATTAATTATTTTGTGTAAAATATATATTAAAAATATATTATTTATAATTTAGCGACTAATTATTAGTGAACACCTAAATTTTTTGAAAGAAAAAACCATACAGTAACGTACAGAAAGGAGAATTTTTTATTAGTTACTTTGAATAAGCAAGGTTTTTAAAAACAATTAGAGGGTATTGTAAATGAATTATTTTCCCCTATCCTTTTGGGACAAGAGCTCTTGGAGGAAGTGAAGAGAATTATAGTTAGAAAAATTTGCTGACTTTTTGAGGTCTCCCAAGGCAGCCCCCCCACCCTGAGAAGGGTGAGTGACCCAAAGAAAATGGCAGAGATTTTGAGTGTTTATGCGAACTATGAAACCTCAAAAACAGCTGTAATAATGAAAGCCAAATTGTGTCAGCAGCAATAAAAACAAAAAAACTGCAAAGTCAATAAGGGCAAGCTCTTCCTTTTATAACAAGAGTTTTCTTTTTTCTTTTTCTTTTTATTCTTTTGCAGTCATTGCACATTAGACTTTCTCCCTAAAACCAGAACGGTTACAATATACAACACACCCCATCACCTTATTCTATTCAATTCTATTCTCTCCCATTAATAATAAGCGCTCTCTCTATTAAGAGGGGCTCTTTTGGTATAAGCTTCTTTGTGTTCTGTTCTGTTCTGTGTTATTGCTCTGTCTCTTTCTCTTCTTCTCCTTAAGTGGACGGCATAATCCGTGACCACCCACTTCCTATATAGATCCTCCATCTCATTCCCTAGTGCCAAAGCTCAGTTCTTTGGATTGGTTAGTGAATTTCTCTCCCACTTCTTCATCTGGGGTGTTCAAAAGTTTTTCCATTTTTATTTTTTTATTTTTTTAATATTTTGGTCTCTAGGAGGTTTATTTTTGGGTTTTTAGAATTGCTTGCTTGGGTGATCGGCAATTTCTGGTGATAATTAACTGCGCTTGGGGATTTTATAAAATTTGTTTAATTTATTAATTTATTTTCCCTGACGTCAAGTTTTCATGGAATTTTTCTGTTTTAAAGATTAGTAGAAGAGGTAGATGTTGAAAACTAACCGAAGGTGAGGTGAGGCAGCTGAATTACATGGATAATCTCTGTTGCTTCAATTCTGTCTCTCAGGTGAGAATTCCTGCTTTCCTTATTGTTGTTATTTTTTTTATAAATATATTCTCTTCTCTTTGAAATGATCATGCATATTCAATTCCTTAGGCTGTGTTTGGTAAAGGGTATAGAAGGAATAGAGAAGACGAAAAAATTGTGTGTCTTCCTTCTTTCTTTCTATATCCTTTTTTTTTTGTAGAGAGAAAATTCGGCAAATTTTGCATAACAACAGAGACATTTTGCATATTTTTATCTCTGTTCTCCAAATGTGTCTTCATATTTTTGTCTGTGTTTTCCTTTGAAGAGCTATGGTATAGTTAGGTGGGGATTAAGTTCTGGTGGTGCAGTGAATGAGGCCTTAGAACTGTCCCAAATTTTATAATTATAGTTAGGTGGAGCGTTTGATAATCTGTTTTTTGCTTCTTTGAGAAGTAGATCGAAAGCTGCCTTTGTGTTTTGTCTATAAAGTACTAAAATTTTTAAAAGCCTATTGAAATGCACTCAATATTTTGGAGAATGCCAGTGATGTTTCATTGCAGGCAGTTTATTAGGATATCACTATATCAGGTTCTGAGTCTTTGTAACTAGATTGATTTTGAGTTTCTCAAGGAGGGAAAGGAGCCAAGAGCTGTCCTAGTACCGACTATATCGACTATCTTCGCCATATCTTAGGTTGTGTCCGGCTTAACGGATTGCTCTCGCATAAAGGACAATATTTTTGGAGGGTGGATTTTATAGGACTTGACATGTTAGCTGCATACTTGAACAATGTAGGACTTAAAAGTGGAGTACTAACAACTTTTTTTTATGCTGTGTTAAACTGTGAAACATTTGATCATTTTTGGTTTTGTGCCTTTTTTCTTGTTCTAATTTTGTGATTATCTTTCAAACCTCTTTATGTTTAGGTGGTTGGAGGTCGTTCTTCATGTAGCTCCGGCAAGGGTAGGAGCTCTCAGTATGCAGTCAAGTATGGCTTCAGTCTAGTTAAAGGGAAAGCGAATCACCCAATGGAGGACTATCACGTGGCGAAATTTGTCCAGTCGAGAGGGCAAGAGCTAGGACTTTTCGCTATCTATGACGGACACTTGGGAGACACTGTTCCAGCATATCTACAAAAGCATCTGCTTTCTAATATCTTGAAGGAAGTAAGTTGTTCAACCAATTTCTAGAACTGAACATTGGGATGTTCAGAGAAAAGTTCTCCCTTCTTTTCTGGTATATGTTGCATATTTCGTGAAGACTATTTCTTTAAGCTATGATTGATTGTTACAGGCAGACTTCTGGAATGATCCAAGCAGTTCCATCATTAAGGCCTACGAGACAACGGATCAGGCCATTCTTTCTCACAATCCTGATCTGGGACGGGGCGGATCAACTGCAGTGACTGCAATTCTCATAAATAATCAGCAATTGTGGATAGCGAATGTTGGAGATTCACGAGCAGTTCTGTCACGGGGAGGGCAGGCCATACAGATGACGGTAGATCATGAGCCCAATACCGAAAGGGGCATAATCGAGAACAAAGGCGGATTTGTCTCAAACATGCCAGGTTCTTAAGCAAACCTTAATGAGCCTTGCCTATTTGATATTGCCTACATTTTTACATGCTAAATTGAAACCTCAAGAATGTGTTATGCTTGAGAAGATTATATATGCATCATGAGCCTCATTTGCATTTTCAAAGAGGATCAACATCATAATTTGTTTATAAGAAGTAAAAGTAATTTGCTAAGATCAGGCTGAACTATGCAAAAATGAGAGTTAACCTTCCTCTGTTGATCAAAGATTCATGGATGTATCTATTGAAACCAATTGTGTCTCTTTGTGATCCATAAATCTTGAAAATCAAATTACCACCTCTGCTTGACTGATTTTCGATACATGCATGACTTACAAATACAATCTGCACATTTATTAGAAAAGTGAAGGATAGGTTCAACCAAATACAAAAAATTGAAAGACCATCCATTCTGTTCAGATTTAAAGAGTAGTAAAGAGTATTTTCTGTCATCCCCATGTTAATCCAAAATGTGTTGGAATCAGAATGCCTTACATGCATATGTGGCCAATATCCTCAGAAATCTAAAGTTTACCAAAAATAAATTGTGTATTCTGTAATCATTTCTTTGCATGTGGATGTTATATATCAGGAGATGTTGCAAGAGTGAACGGGCAGCTTGCAGTTTCTCGGGCATTCGGAGACAGAAACCTCAAATCGCACTTGCGATCTGATCCTGATGTACAACATTGTGACATTGAACAAGATACTGAGCTTTTGATTCTGGCTAGTGATGGTCTTTGGAAGGTTATCCATCAATCTCTTCTTTATGGCGAGTATTTTCCTTAAAACATTTAATTTTGAACTCGAATTTCTCATTTGTTCTTGCAGGTAATGGCAAACCAAGAAGCAGTGGATATTGCGAAAAAGATCAAAGATCCTCAAAAGGCAGCGAAACAGCTAGCTGCGGAGGCATTGAACAGAGACAGTAAAGATGACATTTCATGCATTGTAGTTCGTTTCAAGTGATTCAGGGTTCTCCTCCATCCATTACATTCAATCTTTGATGACTCACCAATATAGGGATGCAAAGTCCATGCTCCTTCTTCTTCTGGAAATTTCTGCAACCATAGGTTCCCCCATCCCCAGAATTATCTGTAAAATTGATGTTCTTGACATTAGGTGGTTCTATTTTAGCATTTCTTGATTTCTTCAGTGTAGATTAATACCATCATTTTTCTCTGTATTTTGCTTTGTGACATGGAGTAGTGTGACATTTGAGATGGGTATATGGTTAGTTTTTCTAATGATCAAAAGTTAGGCACTCTAAGTTCCTGTGATTCAGAGTGGTAACTAGTACAATTCTTTTTTAAGAGAGTTTCTTAGTATTCAAATTCCTGACTTTATAAGTAAAATTTGTTTCAATTTAACTTTTGGGTGGATATATCCTATAATCCTATCTTCGGTTGATTATTTTAAGCTTTTTTTTCTCCCCTCAATTTCATTAGTTAACTCTGCCACTATTACTAATTGTAAATGAGGTTTGAGTATACCAGAAGTGGAGCTTCTTCTATTAGGCTTGCCTCTAAGTATCAAACTAAGCTAAAATTGGTTTCAAATTACCTATAGTATATATGGACTATTTTCATGAAAATATCTTCGTATCAAAATAATAGTAGAAAATTATCAGATCATTT
>NC_029794.2:9799881-9805048 GCF_000816755.2 Arachis ipaensis | reverse complement strand
GTGTAATTTATCTATAATATTATTTTATACTTTAATTTTTATTTAATATACATATAGTATGATTATTGCTTAATATAACATATTTTAACTTTTTTACATAAAAAAAAATCTTCAATTATCCAAAATCTATACTTCTATACTTCTACAGTTCTATGTTCTTTTACTATCTTTATGACCTGAACTTCAGATTTTTTTTAACTGTAAGAAATGAAAAGTTGTGAGTTGTGACTCAAAATCTGAACCGTTGACTGCGCTATGCTGATGTCATGTCTTCTACCACCTTCCGCGCTTCCTCAACCGCCAACCACCACCTTCTATTCTCTCTGTTTTCTGCATCATGTCCAAAGCCCTCAATCTTCTAAAGCGCAATGCTTCCAACCCCAAACTCTGGCTTCTCCTCGGCCTTGGCCTCACCACCGCCGTCCTTCTTGTCACCGAGACTCGCCGTAGACGGCGGAGGCGGAGGATTCCCATCTCCCCCGATAAGGAGTTGTACGGTGCCTTTATGCAGCGTTTTGAGCTTCTTCCTTTCCCTGGCGCGCGCAACCAAATGCTATGTGGCCTAACCTTTGCAGTGAAGGACATGTTCGTAATTTTCTTTTGTATATTCCTTGCTTCCATTCGCGTTTCCTATCTGCTTCGTTGAATTGAATGATTCTTCAGATTTCATGTGAAGGGGAACGTGACGGGGTTTGGGAACCCTGATTGGAAGAAGACGCACCCTCAAGCTGAGATTACCGCCCTTGTTGTCACCGCTCTGCTCAGCAACGGTGCCACTTGTGTTGGCAACACTCTTATGGACGAATTCTCTTTCGGGTTTGCGCTTCTCCTCTCGATTTCTCATTCACTTTTCAGGACAACTTATTCAATTATCACTTTCTTTTGCAGGATTTCCGGTCAGAACCACCATTATGGAACCCCCATCAATCCTCGCACGCCGTCTTGCATTCCCGGAGGTTCTTCCAGTGGCTCTGCCGTGGCCGTTGCTGCCGGCCTAGTTGACTTTGCTATTGGTGAGTGTGTTTTTGTCGTTGCTATTTTGCATAAAGTAGAAACTCCGGTGCTATTAACTTCATGTTGATAGCTAAAGTTAGATGATAATTTAGTCAAACCTGTCAAATCATTCAATGACTCTTAGAACTGCATCTGAGTTTCCACCATAATAGGTTTGTGTTGCACATTTTTAACGCGGGAAATAATCATACATTTAACAAATCTAACATATAGTTGAAGTTTGGATAGAAATAAATTTTTGGGGGCAAGCATTAAATATACTCTAGGATTATGCAAGTATGTGAGAATGAAAATGATGCAATAAGTTAATTATTTAGAGATTAGTTCAAACATTATAATGTATATTCAAATGAAATATGTAATGAGATTTATTTCCTGTGTTAAATACGATTCATTATTCTTGTGTTTAACTGTATTTCATTTGACTTATTGTTTAAGTATCCATTTTCTACAAGACAATAGGGTTGTAACTTGTAACGGATAACATTTTAGGGTTTCTAAAATTGACATTCTGAATGAGCATAATTAGTAAACTTTACACACAGCTGCTGTATTTGTTTCTGTAGGTACTGATACTACAGGATGTGTCAGAATTCCAGCAGCATTTTGTGGCATTCTTGGGTTTCGACCATCTCATGGAGCTGTAACAACCATTGGAGTTCTTCCAAATGCACAAAGTCTAGATACTATTGGTATGTTGCATGATTAAGTCTTTGGTTGTTATACTTTTGAATGTATCTGATTTTATCATAGATTATAAGGTTTTATTTCTTGGAGTCAGAACTATGTGCATGTCAATACACAACTGAGTATGATATTACAAAACTATGGTTAATTGTTTGATATCTTACATACATATGTTCAAGATCCTGATCAACAATTGCAGTTTTTCTGATTGTTTATTTCTTTATTGTCTAATTACATTTCAGGATGGTTTGCTCGAGATCCATCTGTCCTATCTCTTGTTGGACGTGTTTTACTTCAATCCAATTCAGTAGAGACCAAAAGGATAAGGCAGATTTCGTTTGCTGATGATCTTTTTCAGTTATCTAAAGTTCATAATCTGAAGACAGTATCTGTTATCGGCAAAGCTATTGAGACTTTGACTGGTTGTAAGTATCTGGACATTTGAGGACTGATCTGTGTGTGTTCATATTTAATAAAATCTCTTTCGGTTGATTCGTGGTTTAAAAAAGGAAAGAAAATTTTTGTTGTTCAAAGAAGAGAAAGTTCAAGCATATGGTGCATGATGAAGCATTGGATCACAAAGAAATTTTTCCCTTCTGTTTTGCAGATCCGTCTCCAAGACATATGAATATTTGCCAGTATATTGCTTCTAAAGTTCCCAATCTAAAGGGTTTCTGTGAGCAATTAGCTCATCAACAAGATGGAACATCAATTTTGAAAGCTCTCTCTACAGTAATGTTATCATTACAAGGGTATGTCCTTCATTTTTATCATTTGACTTAGATTAGATTATGTTACACTTTATGATTTTATCCTTTTTGTTAAAAAGCATATTGCATTATATATTTTTGTTGATGGCCTAATATATTATTTTATAATCCTGGACTTGCACCTTATTTCCAGATATGAATTCAAAACCAATCATGAAGAATGGATTAAACATGCAAAACCCAGGTTAGGGTGTTATGCATCTGATCGTGTTACTGCGGCCATCAAAACTACAAATGATAATATAAAAGCCTTGTACAGAGTAAGGACAGAGATGCGAGCTGCTTTTCAGTGTCTTCTAAAGGTAGTGTAATATCTATAGTAGGTTCCTAAACTGTTAAAAGATCGACATGGAATTTGATTATATTTTGAAGATGATGAATACCTCTATGCTATTCCCTTACCTCCTCAGTGTTTTATTTTTGTCATATAGGATGATGGAATACTAGTTATTCCCACTGTTGCAGACAACCCATTAAAGCTTAATACAGAGAAAGAGATTTCTTCCGAGTTCCATGAAAGAGCTTTTGCATTATCCAGCATTGCTAGCATCTCTGGTTGTTGTCAGGTAAATTTCTCTCACATATTTTTCCTCAGTTCATATGCATTCTTCTGAGACTTGGGTTAATTTTATATTTGGTTTTGCATTATTTACAGGTTGCAATTCCATTAGGACATCATAATGATTGTTGTGTCTCCGTGTCATTCATGTCATCACATGGAACTGATAAATTTCTACTTGATACTGTCTGTGACATGTATAAAACTCTTCAAGAGCAAGTTAGTGTCGCTTACTCTCCTTTGCCACCACCAGATACTAATGGTAATTTTGAAATTTATGACCTTTTGGAGAACGTTTAGTTCTTTCTTAAATTTTTGCGGTCAGAATCTCATGCAACATTTCTTTTGTAAATATCATCACTATCATTATTACTTAATAAAATCCACAAGGCTTGATTAGAACAGAATTTGGATTTGAATCTTATGCTATTCTTAGTCTAGCCAAGCAGGAGCTTAGCTACGCTTGAAAGAGAGACGGGGAGACAAAGACTAAGAGACTAAATTAAGTCTTTATATTATATTTGATATAAATTGAATTATGTCTTAGTATCTTATTTGGTTCAAGATAAATATGGATATAAAATGAAAATATTTATTAAAATATCCTTAATTATTAAAAAAATATTAAAGTTTCAGTCACCGTTTTCATAAATTCTAGTCTCTTGGGTAGCATTTGTTGAGGTACTGGGACGGAGACCGAGAAACTGGAATTCAGTATACAATAATGTTTGTTCCATTTTTGGCTGATTTGGAATTGGTTCTATATACTTTTCCTTATAGTATTATGTTTGTTAGTCTAGAGACTGGTACTAAAATTTCAGTATTTCAATACCTCCAAAAAGTAGAGACACAAGGGACTGAAATTTTTTGGAATAGCCACTGAAACTTGAATAATATTTTATACCTAAAATACCTCCATTTCAATTAATTAATTCCAACTTTATCCTTAGGAAAAGTCTAGGGGGCCAGCAACTTTTGTGTTTTTTGGCCAGCACTTAACCATCAAAACAAAAGTGAGTGATTTTCCACCATTAGATGTAATCTCACACCATTAAAAACACTATTGATGGCCAATTGATAGTTACAAAACACCAAAATTGCTGGCCCCTAGCATTCCTCTTGTGCAAATTAAATTAAAGTTTCAGTTTCTGTCTCGCACTTTACACCACTCAGTCTTTGTCTCTCAGTCTTAGTCTCTCAGTCTTAGTTTTTCAGTCTCTGTCTTTCTTTCAAACGCTACCTTGTATCTTTATTTTCTAGAGATATTGTAGGGATTGAAATTTTATATCCTAGAATTGAAATTTTAGTTCCATTCTCTAGCCATTAAATACAATACTGAGTTTTAAATTTTCAGTTTTAATTTTAATTTCTAAAAATAAACACTATCTTATTGATGGTTTTGGGATTCAAGGGTCATATTATATCTTTTATATAAAAAAAGAAAAACAAAAATTTAAACTTTATATTTTAGAATTTTTGAGATGCAATATATTGCTGAGTTTGTGTTTCACGATATGCAATGATTATGAATGTTTAATACGTTATATAATATTTTGTCTGTATATATAAAAGTAGTTGTCAAACTTTTTAATTTAACTTGTATCTCACTCTCATTCTAAAAAAAAAAAGAAAAGAAAAATATATAGGTAGCTATTTCTTTGGGTGTGTGTCCTCAGGTTTTGCAAGTCCAACATTGACCTTAGCGACATCGGTAGCTGTGGCCTCTGGCTTCAATTATTTAACTTACGTTTAAAAATAAAAATGAAAAATTTAAAATTTATTAAATATTATTTATTAAAGTCATATGTCCAGACATGGAATTTTTAAAATCAGTGTAATTAGATATTCTTTAAAAATTATCTATTATTTAGCCTTTAAATATAAAAGTTTGTAAAATAAGACATTACGTGAAGAAATACAATTCTGAAACGAAGTGCACAAAATATGAATTCCCAAGTCTCAATTAAAGTTGAAGAAGAAAGAATATACGACTCTATACAACATGTTTTCCATGATTAGAGTGTCACTACACGAAGCAGATTCAGAGTCCTGCCAGAGCATCAAAACCCTATTATTGTTGCCTTCTAAAACTGACACTTAGGCAAACCGACCTCAGTTTGCCAGAACCTACTAGAAC
>NC_029794.2:9796124-9798805 GCF_000816755.2 Arachis ipaensis | reverse complement strand
ATTAAAAAAAATAAAAAAATAGTCAAAATTTATTTTATTTAATATTTATTTATTACAAAATATATTAAATAAAACAAAAAATTAATAATTTTTTATTAATATTTTTTGTTATCAAATATTTCTGTATCATAATATGTTAATCATTATACGCTGATGAATTGGGTTGAGAATTATATCCCACTCTGCTAAACTGAACTAATTTTAGACAACGAATACATCATCTACTCTAGTATTAAAAATTAGATAACCTAATTTTTTGTATAAAGTGGTTCATGTATTAATCTTATTTAATTAGAAAAGCTGAAGTATTATTGAACTTGAATTAGAATAGATTGCCGAAAAGGAAGGAAGACAAAAACAGAAAAACCAGAGAAAATGAAATAAGCTATGTTTTAGGAGCTGCATGTAACATGTAACAGTGCTCGTAAATTTGCCACCCTCAGTTTTTGGCATTACCAATTCTCTACATTCTGTTGACTATTGTCTCGCTTTCTCCGCACAACCGTCTTCAATCTCATTCTCAACTTTGATTGTAATTCCAATGAACCTTGTCACCATTGACAACCACAAAACCGCCACAATTACTCAAACATCATCATCATCATCATCATCCAGCTTCTCTCCTTCAACACTGTACCCATTTCAAATCCTCCGTAAACATTCACATTGGTCATAAAAAGTTTCAATCTTATTTCCGATTGTGATTGGTAATCATCCCATGTTTCCCAGGCTTTCAAAATGCTTCAGCTTCACCGCTTCCAGAGACTGGTTGTACCGCCAGTCGTTCTCCGTGGCGGGCCTCCGCGCCGTGGTATCAGACTTGGGCGACGGAACCGTCATGCATTGCTGGGTGCCGAAGATCCATGACACAAGCAAACCCAGCCTGGTCCTGATCCACGGTTTTGGCGCGAACGCAATGTGGCAATACGGCGACCACCTTCGGAACTTCGTGGCACACTTCAACGTTTACGTGCCTGACCTTCTCTTCTTCGGCGATTCCTTCACGTCACGACCTGAGAGGACGGAGTCCTTTCAGGCCGTGTGCTTGAGGAAGCTGATGGAGTTTCATGGTGTCCACAGGATGAGCTTGGTTGGGATCAGCTATGGTGGCTTTGTGGCGTATAGTTTGGCTGCACAGTTCCCTGAGAAAGTGGAGAAGTTGGCGCTTTGTTGCACGGGTGTTTGCTTGGAGGAGATTGACATGAAAAATGGGTTGTTTAAGGTTTCTGATTTGGATGAAGCTGCAAGCATTTTGATGCCTCAGACTCCCGAGAAGCTCAGGGAGTTGATGCGGCTATCTTTTGTTAGGCCTGCTAGGGGCGTCCCTACTTGGTTCCTTGCAGATTTCATTCAGGTATCCCTCTTTAATTTCTTTGCATAATCAAATCAAAGATAGAGACATATGATTTATTTAATTGATGCTTTATTTGGAAACAAGCTAAGCAGGTGATGTGTACACGTTGCATTGATGAGAAGAGAGAATTACTTGAGGCAATACTCAAAGGTCGAAAACTTTCTAATCTTCCCAAGATCCAACAGGTATTTATCCAATTCACCTATTCTTTGAATTTTTTGAACATTTACATGATTCTCTGGTATTGGATGGAGCAGAACACGCTAATCATATGGGGGGAGCAAGATCAGATATTCCCTCTTGAGTTAGGACACAGATTACAAAGGTGAGATAGATTTCTCAACCCAGCACATACAAGTTCGAAGCATCATCTTAAACAACAATGGACTTGTCTTTGATTTGGAGCAGGCATATAGGGGAAAGTGCTCATATTGTGGTGATCAAGAATGCAGGGCATGCAGTGAACCTAGAGAAGTCTAAAGAGTTTGCCAGGCACTTGAAATCTTTCCTCGTTGGTCCCAAGGCATGTTCGTCCTCCCCCTCACTTAGTTTTAGTTTTAGATGGACAAATCCAGAAGGACATTCTTGATCTCAGTAAGTCATGCAACTTTCTTCTTTTTTAGCAAGGGAATCATGATCATCAAGATTGCTTGGTTAGACTGGAATAGGATCCTTACAATTATTCTCATTCTCATTTTAGAGGATCTATATTCGTATTATGTTTGGATAAAAATAAAGTCTAAGAAAGAGAGATGTAATTAATACCAATATGATTGCTAGTAATAGTGTTAGCTAATGTTCTGTAATCATTTTTTGTAAATTTGTAGTGTTTGCTTTTGGTGATTAATTAGTGAAACACAGCATCATTTTCTACTATGTTACCTCGCATGGAGACAACTGATCATATTCACAAACAAGTTATTGAAATTTCAATCCGCAATACTACATAGCCACAAATATTATTATTTTGAGTCAACAGCAATAACTTGTACCCACATTTACATAAATTTGTATACATAAAACACATAAGTTTATATTTATATTTATTGGAGTTTACACACATGAATTAATATAATTTTTGTACTCATAGTTATTAGAACAAAAATATTTAGTAACAAAAAAGAATTAACCAAAAACAGTCCGAATTTGCTAATAAATATTAAATAAAGCAAGTTTTAGATTTTTTTTAGTATTATTGATTTATTGAATTAGAATTTGCACACATAAATAAATAAAATTTATCAAAAATATTTGGTAATAAAAAAAATTAATAAAAAATAGTCAAAATTTATCTTAATTAATATTCATTAATTTGTCTATCTATACT
>NC_029794.2:9785157-9790735 GCF_000816755.2 Arachis ipaensis | reverse complement strand
ATTGAAAATAATTTTGTATTTATGTAAGAAAATTTTCTGAATATCAGCAGCTTATGTATTTATGGAAGAAAAGTTTTAAAATTTTGTATTAATAAGTCAATTCATTTTTCTTCTGGTGCTGGTCAATTCCGCTCTACTTTGTGGCTTATAATTTTCAAAGTTGATACAGAATTAATGCAAAATTGGGATCAATCCGAATTACCGGGTCAAATTCAATATAGCATTATGGCATATTTCCTAACATGCACGACATTGCATTTGGCCATGTCACTGTCACTTTGTCACTTGTTAATTGTGATTAGATAAAAGTAAATTGTCTTGTACCAGAGACGTTCAGTATCAATCATATGTAGAAATAAAACAAAATAAGGGAGAGAAGAGACAAAATAAGTTAACAAGATGTCCTTTCTTTTCATATTCAATTTCTATATATTATCAAATATTCAATAGAAAGATATATTAAACAAGTAGTGATTAAAAAAGTAATTAATAATAAAAATGATTCTTTTTCCTTTAAAACTAGTACATTAAGAGTGAACTGCTACGACTTCTTCTGTCCATTTTTAAAAATAATAATGCAACCCCTCAAAATAAAAACGATCCATTTTAGTTCCTATTTTTTAATTCCGTCACACAATGCAGTTCTTATGTGTTATTTTCTGACGAGGTTTGACGAAAAATACTGAGTTATCACGTTTAAAGCATAACCTGTCACATGAGCTTACAGGGGTTAAGACAAGTTAAAATGGACAGGGGTTAAGTTGTCCAACTCCTTCACTCTAAAAATGACGTCGTTTGCACGGAAAGTAACGCTTTAGTTGCTTCTCAAACGTGTTTCCATAAAATCTTATCACAAGCCTTCACATTTACAAGAAAACCCTAGTAGAAAAGGTTCCTCACTTCTCGAGACCACTGTGGATGCTGGATTGGTGGAGAGAAGCACTGACGTTGCTGCTTACAAGGGTGCTGACAATGTCATAGTTGACGGCGGGTTGGTGGTGTTGTTGACGGAGCTGGACGGAATCTTCTGAGGACGCTTCACACAGTTCAGGTTAGTGACTTTTTAGAAAGTGTTTGTCCCTTGTGCTTTGTGTGGTCTAACGTTCTGGTTCTGATTCTGACAACACACCATTGTTGTCTGCAACCCTCTGTGGTCCTGTTTATAGAAAAGTTTAAATAGGAATAAATTTTGTGCATTTTCGTAAAAGTTAAATAAGAGTTAAATCTTAAAGTGGTCCCTGAACTTGCACTCGAGTCTCAAAGTAGTCCCTAAATTTGCATTGGCCCCAATCATTTCCCTGAATTTAGCAAAGGTGACTCACGGTCGTCCCTGAAGCATTTTCTGGTGACAGAAAGATGACTTGGATCGACAGAGGCCACACTGGACGCCAGGCTGGACATTCAAAACGATGCCGTTTTTTATTTGGCGCCCAAATTGCATAGAAACACCGTCGTTTGGTGTGCTTAGAGGGGATTTAACATGTAGTGACTATTTCTCTCTCAATCCAACACAATCTCTTCTTCTTCTCCTTATTTTCTTCAATGGCGCCACTTTGAGAGGGATTTTCTCTTGCGTTCTCTCTCAAGGAAAGCAAGCACACTCTAATTATCTCATCTGTATCGCATACGTAGTGATCTCAGGAAAAGCATCTTGGTTGTTAGAGATAACCAAAATAGAAATGATAAACAAAATAGCTACTGTCTACTCCTCTGTTTTTCTTGATCATGGCTTTTTTCGACATTGTTAAGTCTATATATATTCATTCGTTCTCCCCTTTTGTAATGTGTTTTTTTTTTGGAAAATTTTTGTTAGGATTTTCTTCGCATGTTGTTGTTTCATTTATATTGTTTGTTTTCGTCTGTGATGATGGTAGCTATGGTTGTAATGTGCTGAAAATAGTAGTATGTATGTAGTTTATGTGTTTTCATGGTGGGTTAGGGATTGGGGTTATTGTGCCTTCCTAGTTGATGGCAATTTTGATGATCATGTGTTACCTGCAGATGGCTCTCATTACTATTGTGTGTCACCATGGAGGATCCTTTGTGACGAGTGAAAACAGTGTCGTCTCATACCAGGGAACATATTTCAGAGATTCCGAAACTTGACCTAGATCGGCTAGATGTGTTTTTCATCAGGAATTACTACAAATAGCTTGGGTATGATAAGGTGGAACACTGTTGGTGGCTGGTTCCAAACAGACCCTTAGAGACTGGTCTAAGGAAACTAAATTCTGATGGTGAGCTCCTGGAGATGTGCTTTCATGCTGAAAGAAACTACGAAGAGGTGCACGTGTACTATGAGCATGGGGTATCTGTTCAACATATTTGGAAGAACCACCATCCAAAAAGGACATGGAGGTGGTGGTTGAAGTACCTACTGAATCAGTTTTACTGAGAACAGGACCAACCTCCAGGGCCATTCCTCCTCACCCAGTTCCAAACCCATGTATCAACCAACCTAAGACTACTGAAATTTTAAAACCCACCCAGCAGCCAACATCTACCATTTCAAACCCAATTTCTATGGCTACTACCCCTGCTCCACCCAACCAAGATATGAACCATATTCAAGTACCACCTCCAACCACCAATCGAACCCAAATTCCCAAATGTACTCCAACACCAGTGCCTAAGTTAAAGCCTAGTAAAATTTTTCAACCCAAATTGCCATCAAAGAATGGGACAGAGAAAAAAGGTGTTGCATTGAAAAAAAAACAAAAAGAAAGGTGTTGCAAGAACAACATTGAATAGGAGATATATAACTAGGCATTAGCTAAAGGTCATGTGACAAGACATACAACTAAAGAGAAAGGAAAGCAGGTTGAGACGGTTGTGTTATCAGAATCTGAATCTTCGGACAGTTATGAAAGTACAGAGGATAGTGCTTATAAGCCCGGGGCTGAAGAGAGTTCCAGTGATGAGGAGGTTACCAATACAATACTGACGACTGGGGCGTAAGTCGGCCAATTAAGAATTCAATATAGGATATACGTTGCGAGTATAGCTCTCAACCAGCAAAAATTCGCCTCATCAATTTAAAAAGGTTGTCACAAAATTAGAATAAAAATACTGGGGGTATGAGTCCCAGGTCGTCTCCCAACGAGCTGCTAAAAAGGGTGCTAATTTATTAATCAGGAGTTTTCCAAGAGATTTTGAGTTTGGACAATGAGCACAAGCATATAATTGTAAATTAAAGCAATGAGAATTAAAAGAGATTTATATTATTCAAAATAAAAAGCCTTGACTGGGGGAATGATTAATTGGAAGTTCTATCCTTGTTGGAATTCTTTCAAGTGTAGTATAAAGAGGTTGTTATTTTCACTTAGTTAACCCTTACTAAATAAAGGAAAGTCAAGTAATTAAGCTAACTCTTATTTGCAAATCCTAGTCCTCTCCCTTAGGAAGGTCTAGCGTTAGTAAATACAGAATTAGCCAACAACTTCCAATTTAACTAACCACTTGAGCATTCCAACTCAAGTGTCTCCTCCTAATCAACCCACATGCCAAGTTGGGAGTCTACTCCATCAACATGGATACCATCTTCGTTATTGGGAGTTTGGAATAGAAAAGAGACATAATAATTTAAATAAAATAGGGATTGAAAATTAATTAAAAATAAAAGTAATCATTTGCATTAATAAATCCAAGATAATCCAATTGTAACTCTAAATAAGAATTAAGAATATGGAATAAATAAATAGGGAATAAGAAAACAAACTAGAATAGTATCTTCAACGGAGGTGATGACTCTTCAATATCCAAAAGCAAAAGCATAAAACTATAGAACTATGAATGTAAAGAAAACCTAGAGGAGGAGTAAATTCTCTCTAGATTCAGATCTAAAAACTAAAAACTATGCTAATGAGAATATGTGTTGAGTCTCTGCACGTTCCCTGGATCTAGTCTGTGTTTCTGGGCCGAAAACTGGGTCAAAACTCGGCTCGAAATCGCCTCCAGCATTTTCTGTTATTTCTGCAGATCGCGCATGTCACGCGTACGCGTTAGTCACGCGTGCGCGTCATTTGGCGAATTTCCTTGTCACGCGTATGCGTCAGTCACGCGCACGCGTCATCTTGCAGAACTCCAATCCACGCGTTCGCGTCAGGCACGCGCACGCGTCGCTGCAAATTTCTTCATATCGCGCGCTCGCGTGATCCATGCGCGCACGTCGATGCTCGCTGGTTATCTCCTTAGTTTCTTGTGTTCATTCCATTTTTGCAAGCTTCCTTTCCATTTTCTAAGTCATTCCTGCCCTATGAAGCCTGAAACACTTAACACACGGATCACGGCATCGAATTGTATAAAGGAGAATTAAAATACACAAATTAAAGATCTCTAGGAAGCAAGTTTTCAACCATAGAACAAAACTAGGAAGGGATTGTAAAATCATGCAAATTATATGAATAAGTGGGTAAAGACTTGATAAAACCACTCAAATGAGCACAAGATAAACCATAAAATAGTGGTTTATCAACCTCCCCACACTTAAACATTAGCATGTCCTCATGCTTAGCTTAAGGAGATAAAATAAATGAGTAAGGAAAAGTAAGACTCATGCAATGCAATGCAACCTATGTATATGAATGCAACTATATGCTAATATGGTTCTGTCTACTTGGTTAAAAGTAAATAAGTTCTTCAAGACAAAAAAAATAACTAAAATTCCACTAATTAAAATCATACAATAAAAACAAGTAAACTTGTAAGAAGACAGCTCATGAAAGCAGGGAACATAGAATCAAGCATTGAACCCTCACTGATAGTATGTGCACTCTAATCACTCAAGTGTATAGGGTAATCACTCTACTCTTCCCTAGTCATGCTTTCTAAACTTTGTTCTTCACCTAACCAATCAACAAGTATTTAATGTACTAATGCAAACATCATGAGGTCTTTTTAAAGTTGTAATGGGGCTAAGGTAAAGGTGAGGATATATATATGGCTAAGTGAGCTATAAATTGAATCCTTGATTATCCTAAGTTATCACCTAACATACATACTCTATTTTCTTCTTAGATCATCCTTAACTACCCAAAATTCTCCCACTTTTGTTTTACATACTCATGCATCAACTTTTTCTCTTAACTTGTATCACATATGCATTGAATTTTGGACTTAACTTAGCATTGGGGTAATTTTGTCCCCTTATTTATTTAATCAATTATTGAATATTTTTTCTATAGAGAAAAATAAACATTACTTATCAATGCACATGGATTTTTAATTTTTCTGGTTTCACATGAGTAGGTACCCAAATTCCTAATATTTCATCATTTAAGCACTGTACACTTTCATTAACCCAAGTTTCCACAGTTTTTCCCATACTTAGTTGATACACAATCTCTATCTTAAGCTAACCAAAGATTCAATTGGGGTGATTACTTGTTTTTCTGCTTAAAGCTAGTGATGTGATAAAATATAGAACAAATGGGATTAAAAGGCTCAAAGTGGCTAATAAAGGTAATTGAAAGGGTAGGCTATTTGGGATAAGTGAGTTAATAAAATAATGGCCTCAATCATATGCATGCATATAATACATTAAATATTGGACATATAGGATGGAACAAAATATAGATTA
>NC_029794.2:9733344-9782534 GCF_000816755.2 Arachis ipaensis | reverse complement strand
TATATATATATATATATATATATATATATATGGCTAAGTGAGCTATAAATTGAATCTTTGATTAACTTAAGCTCTTACCTATACATACACTCTTTACACATTTAAAATCATGTCTAGCTATCCAAAATTCTCACTTTTGCATATTTAACATACTCATGCATCAATTTTTTTTTTAATTTTCATCACATATGCATTGATTTTTTATTAACTTTACCTTGGGATAATTTTGTCCCCTTATTTATTTATTTAATCATTGAATGTTTTTGGATTTTTTTTGGAAATAAACACAACTTATCAATGCACATGGATTTTTAATTTTTCTAGTTTCACATGAGTAGGTATCCAAATTTTCAATATTTGTTCAAAGTAAAAACATAACAGATTCCCTTATTAACCCATGTTCCCACAGTTTTTCCATACTTGATTGACACACAATTTCTATCTTAAGCTAACCAAAGATTCAATTGGGGTATTTAATTATTTTTTCGCTTAAGGCTAGTGATGTGGTAAAATATAGAACAAATGTGATTAAAAGGCTCAAAGTGGCTAACAAAGGTGAATGGAAGGGTAGGCTATTTGGGATAAGTGAGCTAATAATCAAATAATGGCCTCAATCATATGCATGCATATAAACACATTAAACATTGGACATATAGAATGGAACAAAATATATATTACAATCATAGAGAAGAAAAATACGCAAGAATAAAATATTATGGTTAAATAATGTAACCATGTAATTAAGCTCAAATCTCACAGGTTGTGTGTTCTAGCTTTAAACTATGTTCCAATTTACAATCTTCAAACAAGTTTTAACACAACTTTTTATTTAAATTAGTGAAAATTTTCAAAGATAGGGTCTTAAAAAGAAACTTATTATTTTTCAACCAAATAGAACATGCATGCAAACACCTATTACTATGCAATTAATCCTATCCTAAACAAAAAAAAAATAATTTATTGGTGTTAAGAAAGAGAAATTACCTCCGGAAGTCAGGTACTGACCGGCCTCCCCACACTTAAAGCTTGGCACCGTCCTCGGTGCCATCAGTCAGGAACAAAGGGGGGCTGGTAGTAGCATCTCCACAATCGGGACCGTCATGGCTCCCTGTGCTGGTAAATGAAGTGGAGTCCGGGGTGTCTGGGTTTTCTTCAGGTGGGTGGTTACCAACAAGCAGCTCCTTAAGGCGCTCTCTTCGCTTTCCTTGCCGGTCAAGCCGGTCCAACTTCTCAAGTATCTAATGGAGCAGTTGGTTTGTTGAAGGTGCTTGTGATGTGGAAGGAGAAGGAATATCTCCAGCCGGTTCTGCAGGCCGGCTAATAGTGGCTGCTGGAGGTCTGATATACTTCCCGTTAGGGACGTACTGATCATCCCGTGGGATCATGGCCTTGGTGTCCCCAGCTCTGTAGGAGACTCTGGCTGCTGAGACTAGATCTGAAATCAAGGCGGAAAAAGGTAGATTGCCCGTAATCTGTACGTGTCCCATAGCATGCCAAAGGTGTCTTGGTAAATTGAGAGGCTGGTCAGTAAGGATACACCAGAGTAGAACAACCATGTCTGCAGTGAAGGAGGACTCGTGAGTGCTCGGACTTTCGGGGCCCACTTGGTGTGTGCTTGGGCTGAGCATTGAAGCTTTTACGTGCATAGGCTGTTCTTGGAGTTAAACGCCAGCTTGGGTGCCAGTTTGGGCGTTTAACTCCAATTTTGGTGCCAGTTCTGGCGTTTTACGCCAGAAAGTTTTAGGCTGGCTTTATATGCCAGTTTGGGCCATCAAATCTCGAGCAAAGTATGAACTATTATATATTGCTGGAAAGCCCAAGATGTCTACTTTCCAAGGCAATTGAGAGCGCGCCAATTGGTCTTCTGTAGCTCTAGAAAATTCACTTCGAGTGCAGGAGGGTTAGAATCCAACAGCATCTGCAGTTATTTTTCAGCCTCTGAATCAGATTTTTGCTCAGGTCCCTCAATTTCATCCAGAAAATACCTGAAATCATAGAAAAATACACAAACTCATAGTAAAGTCCAGAAATATGATTTTTGAATAAAACTAATAAAAATATAATAAAAAGTAATTAAATCATACTAAAAACTACCTAAAAATAATGCCAAAAAGGGTATAAATTATCCGCTCATCACAACACCAAACTTAAATTGTTCCTTGTCCCCAAGCAATTAAAAACAAAATAGGATAAAAAGAAGAGAAAATACAATAAATTCCAAAATTATCAATGAAGATTAGTTTTAATTAGATGAGCGAGGCTAGTAGCTTTTTGCTTCTGAACAGTTTTGGCATCTCACTTTATCCTTTGAAGTTCAGAATGATTGGCATCTATAGGAACTCAGAATTCAGATAGTGTTATTGATTCTCCTATTTCAGTATGTTGATTCTTGAACACATCTACTTTATGAGTCTTGGCCATGACCCTAAGCATTTTGTTTTCCAGTATTACCACCGGATACATAAATGCCACAGACACATAACTGAGTGAACTTTTTCAGATTGTGACTCAGCTTTGCTCCCCAGTTAGAGGTGCCCAGAGCTCTTAAGCACACTCTTTTTGCTTTGGACCACGACTTTAACCGCTCAATCTCAAGCTTTTCACTTGACACCTTCACGCCACAAGCACATGGTTAGGGACAGCTTGGTTTAGCCGCTTAGGCCAGAATTTTATTCCTTTGGGCCCTCCTATCCATTAATGCTCAAAGCCTTATATCCTTTTTACCCTTGCCTTTTGGTTTAAATGGGCTATTGGCTTTTTCTGCTTGCTTTTTCTTTTTCTTTCTTTTTTTTTCTTTATTATTTTTTTTGCCATTTTTTTTGCAAGCTTTGTGTTCACTGCTTTTTCTTGCTTCAAGAATCAATTTTATGATTTTTCAGATTATCAATAACATTTCTCCTTTTTCATTATTCTTTCAAAAGCCAACAATTTTAACATTCATAAACAACAATATCAAAAATATGCACTGTTTAAGCATTCATTCAGAAAACAAAAAGTATTGCCACCACATCAAAATAATTAAACTAATTTCAAGATAGAATTCGAAACCCATGTACTTCTTTTTCTTTTGCAATTAAAAACATTTTTCATTTAAGAAAGGTGAAGGATTCATAGGACATTCATAGCTTTAAGACATAGACACTAAACACTAATGATCATGTAATAAATACACAAACATAGATAAAACATAAAGTATAGAAATCGAAAAACAGAAAAATAAGAACAAGGAAATTAAAGAACGGGTCCACCTTAGTGATGGCAGCTAGTTCTTCCTCTTGAAGATCTTATGGAGTGCTTGAGCTCCTTTATATCTCTTCCTTGCCTTTGTTTCTCCTCTCTCATGGCCTTTTGGTCCTCTCTAATTTCATGGAGGATGATGGAATGCTCTTGGTGCTCCATCCTTAGTTGCCCCATGTTGGAACTCAATTCTCCTAAGGAGGTGTTGATTTTCTCCCATTAATTGTGTGGAGGAAAGTGCATCTCTTGAGGCATCTCAAGGATTTTTTGATGAGGAATTTCCTCATACTCTTGTTGAGATCCATGAGTGGGCTCTCTTGTTTGCTCCATCCTCTTTCTAGTGATGGGCTTTTGAGATGAATTTCTCCATCTCCCATGACTCGGAGTTGGAAGCAATTGCCTTCCCTTTTCTCTTTCTAGAGGTTTCTCCGGCCTTAGGTGCCATTAATGGTTATGAAAAAAACAAAAAGTAGAGCTTTTTCCACACCAAACTTAGAATGTTTGCTCGTCCTCGAGCAAAAAGAAGGAAGAAATAAGGAGAAGGAGAAGAAATAGAGGAGATGGAGGGGAGGAGTAGGTTCGGCCAAGGGGGTTGAGGTGTGTAAGACGTATGAAATGGAAGGTGGTAAGGAGAGGTATTTATAGGGTAAGGGAGAGAGGGAATTCAGTTATGAAGGGGTGGGTTTGGAAGGGAAATTGTTTGAATTTGAATGGTGAGGTAGGTGAGAGAAGAAGAGGTGGGGTAGGTGGGGATCCTGTGGGGTCCACAGATCCTGAAGTGTCAAGGAATTCTGCTCCCTGCACCATTCTGGAGTGTAAATGCCCTCTATGTGCCAATTCTGGCGTTTAACGCCAGCTCTGCTACCTTTCCTTGCGTTAAACGCCAGTCTATTGCCCCTTTCTGGCATTTAACGCCAGCCAGACACCAGACATCCTTTTCTGGCATTAAACACCCAGAATGCTGCCAGGCTGAGCGTTAAACGCCCATTCTGCTATCCTTACTGGCGTTTAGGCGTTTAAACGCCAGTAAGCCTGTCCTCCAGGGTATGTTATTTTTTATGCTGTTTTTGATTCCGATTTAATTCTGTAGTTATTTTTATGACTTCACATGATCATCAACCTAAAGAAAACATAAAATAACAATGGAAAACAAATAAATATAATTAAATAACATTAGGTTGCCTCCCAATAAGCGCTTCTTTAATGTCAATAGCTTGACAGTGAGCTCTTAGAGAGCTTCACAAAGACTCAGAGCTTAATGGTGGGCCTCCCAATACCAAACTTAGAAGTTGAGTGTGGGGGATCTATTTGACTCTGTATTGAGAGAAGCTTTTCATGCTTCCTCTCCATGGTTACAGAAGAAGATCCTTGAGCCTTAAACACAAGGTAGTCCTCATTCAATTGAAGGACCAACTCTCCTCTGTCCACATCAATCACAACTATTGCTGTGGCTAGGAAGGGTCTTCCAACGATAATGGATTCATCTTCAACTAAGACATCCTCTACAAGTCCATAAGCCTGTTTCCTTGATTTATCTGCCAATTCTAGTGAGAATTTAGCAGCTTGTACCTCAAAGATCTCTAGTTTCTCCATTACAGAGAGTGGCATGATGTTTATACCTGACCCCAGGTCACACAGAGCCTTCTTAAAGGTCATGGTGCCTATGGTACAAGGGATTAAGAACTTTCTGGGATCTGGTTTCTTCTGAGGTAATTTCAGTTGAACCAGACATTTAGTTCATTGATGAGCAATGGAGGTTCATCCTCCCAAGTCTCATTACCAAATAACTTGGCATTCAGCTTCATGATTGCTCCTAGATACTGAGCAACTTGCTCTTGAACAATATCTTCATCCTCTTCAGAGAAAGAATACTCATCAGAGCTCTTGAATGGAAATAGTAAGTTCAGTTGAATCTCTATGGTCTCTGTATGAGCCTCAGATTCCTTTGGTTCCTCATTAGGAAACTCCTTAGTGGCCAGTGGACGTCCATTGAGGTCTTCCTCACTGGAAATCACTGCCCTTCCTCCTCTACAGGTTCGGCCATGTTGGACTTATTGATGGCCTTGCACTCTCTCTTTGGATTCTCTTTTGTATTGCTTGGGAGAGTACTAGGAGAGATTTCAGTAACTCTTCTACTCAACTGACCCACTTGTACCTCCAAATTTCTAATGGAGGACCTTGTTTCAGTCATGAAACTGAGAGTGATCTTAGATAGATCAGAGACTATGGTTGCTAAGTCAGAGAGGCTCTGCTTAAAATTCTCTGTCTGTTGCTCAGAAGATGATGGAAAGGGCTTGCTATTGCCAAACCTATTTCTCCCACCATTATTATTATTGAAGCCTTGATTAGGCTTCTGCTGATCCTTCCATGAGAGATTAGGATGATTCCTCCATGAAGGATTATAGGTGTTTCCATAGGATTCTCCCATGTAATTCACCTCTTTCATTGCAGGATTCTCAGGGTCATAAGCTTCTCCTTCAGGGGAGGCTTCTTTAGTACTGCCTGATGTAGCTTGCATTTCAGTCAGACTCTAAGAAATTATATTGACTTGCTGAGTCAGTATTTTGTTCTGAGCCAATATGGCATTCAGAGTATCAATATCAAGAACTCCTTTCTTCTGAGCCATCCCATTATTCACAGGATTTCTTTCAGAAGTGTACATAAACTGGTTATTTGCAACCATTTCAATGAGTTCCTGGGCTTCTGCAGACGTTTTCTTCAGATGAAGAGATCCACCAGCAGAGTGGTCCAATGACATCTTGGACAATTCAGACAGACCATCATAGAATATACATAGGATGCTCCATTCTGAAAGCATGTTAGAAGGACACCTTCTGATCAATTGCTTGTATCTTTTCCAAACTTCATAGAAGGATTCACCTTCCTTCTGTCTGAAGGTTTGGACTTCCACTCTAAGCTTGCTCAACTTTTGAGGTAGAAAGAATTTGGCAAAGAAAGCATTGACCAACTTTACCCAAGAGTTCAGGCTTTCTTTAGGTTGTGAGTCCAACCATGTCCTAGCTCTGTCTCTTACAGCAAAAGAGAAAATCATAAGTCTGTAGACCTCATGATTAACCCCATTGGTCTTAACAGTGTCATAAATTTACAAGAATTCAGCTAAGAATTGATGAGGATCTTCCAATGGAAGTCCATGAAACTTGCAATTCTGCTGCATTAGAGAAACTAATTGAGGCTTAAGCTCAAAGTTGTTTGCTCCAATTGCAGGAATTGAGATGCTTCTTCCATAGAAGTCGGAAGTTGGTGCAGTAAAGTCACCAAGCACCTTCCTTGCATCTCCACCATTGTTTTTATTTTCGGCTGCCATGTCTTCTTCTTTTTCGAAAATTTCTGTCAGGTCTTCTCCAGAGTGTTGTGCTTTAGCTTCTCTTAACTTCCTCTTCAGAGTCCTTTCAGGTTCAGGATCAGCTTCAACAAGAATGTTCTTATCCTTGTTCCTGCTCATATGAAAAAGAAGAGAATAGAAAAGAAGAGGAATCCTCTGTGTCACAGTATAGAGATTTCTTTATGTAAGTAGAAGAATAGAAGAATGAGATAGAGATAGAATGAGAAGAATTCGAACACAGAGAGAGGGGGAGGATTCGAATTATAAGAAGAAGAGAAGTGTTAGTAAATAAATAAAATAAATAGAAAGAGATGAGAGAGAGAGTATTCGATTATTAATTAAAAAGAAAAGAAAAATATTTTTGTTTTTATTTTAATTATTAGTGAGAATTCGAAAGTATTAAAAGAAATAAAATAAAATTAGAATTTAAAACAATTAATTAATTAAAAAGAATTTTGAAAAAGTGGTGAGAGATTTTTCGAAAATTAGAGAGAGAGAAAGGTAGTTAGGTGGTTTTGAAAAAGATAAAAAATAGTAAACTTTTTAAAATTAAAACAAACAAATCAAGTGGTTAATTGAAAAAGATTTGAAAAGATAAGAAGTTAGAAAAAGATTTTGAAATTAAATTTTGAAAAGAAAATTAAAAAGATTTGATTTTTGAAATTAAAGTTAAGTACTTGACTAACAAGAAACTAAAAGATATGATTCTAGAATTTAAAGATTGATCCTTTCTTAATAGTCAAATAACAACTTGAAAATTTTTTACTCAAAACATTAAATGTTAGCAATAATTTCGAAAATATGAAATAAAAATAAGAAAAAAATTTTGAAAATTAATTTTGGAGAATTTTCGAAAAACATGAAAGAGAAATGAAAAAGATTTGATTTTGAAAAAGATTTGAAAAGATAGAATTTTTAAATTGAAATTTTGACTTGACTAACAAGAAACAATTAAAATTTAAAACTTTTGACTAAATCAACCAAAACTTTCAAAATTTATGAGTAAAATAAGAAAAAGATATTATTTTTTATTTTTGAATTTTTTGAAGAAAGAGAAAAACAACAAAAAGACACAAGGCATAAGAATTTAAGATCAAAATAAATAATGCATGCAAGAACACTTTGAATGTCAAGATGAACACCAAGAACACTTTGAAGATCAAGATGAACATCAAAAGTATGTTTTTGAAAATTTTTAAGAAAAGAAAGACATGCAAGACACCAAACTTAGAAATTTTTAATGTTTAGACACTAATAATTTGAAAATGCATATGAAAAACAACAAAAAATATCAAACAAGAAAAATTAAAGATCAAACAAGAAAAATATCAAGAACAACTTGAAGATCAAAGAAGAACACATGATGAATTTTCGAAAATTCAAGAAAAATTAAAAATATGCAATTGACACCAAACTTAAAATTTGACACAAGACTCAAACAAGAGACACAAATTTTTTTTTTGGTTTTATGATTTTATTAATTTTTTTGTATATTTTTCGAAAATAAATTTTGAAAATGAAAAAGAAAAATTTTTTTGAATGATTTAAAAAAAAAACTTTTTGAAAAGAAAATAAAGGTTACCTAATCTAAGCAACAAGATGAACCGTTAGTTGTCCAAACTCGAACAATCCCCGGCAACGGCGCCAAAATCTTGGTGTGGAAAATCGTGATTCACACTTTTCACAACTCCGCACAACTAACCAGCAAGTGCACTGGGTCGTCCAAGTAATACCTTACGTGAGTAAGGGTCGATCCCACGGAGATTGTCGGCTTGAAGCAAGCTATGGTCATCCTTGTAAATCTCAGTCAGGCAGATTCAAATGGTTATGAGTATTGATAATTAAAAGATAAATAAACATAAAATAAAATAAAGTTACATATGTAATTCATTGGTGGAAATTTTAGATAAGCGTCTGGAGATGCTTTGTTGCTTCTGAACCTCTGCTTTTCTATTGCCTTCTTCCAATCATGCGTGCTCCCTTCCATGGCAAGCTGTATGATCCTCTCGAATGAAAAATACCAGGTACGATCTCTACACGACTAATCATCTGTCGGTTCCCACTAGCGTCGGAATAGGTGTAACACCCTCACTATCAGAAGTCACGCTTCCGGCTGCGCTACTCTGATAGCAAGAAGTATTACGACTACTACACATACTAAATACTAAAATAGGAGCCTGTGACTCGTCACTGTATCGCTGATTTCTTTGAAAACCAGAAATAAATACTTTATCTTAAGAAAAATACAAGTAGGCATAGATTCATATACAAGACTCCTTACATAATAACTCAATATATTATATATATAAAACATACAATTCCTATCCCTCTTACAAACTTGTAATAACAAAGACGAGGGAAGAAAATAATCTAATTAATACAACAACATATAAACCAAACGCAGTATAATTCTTCTTAATGCTTCTTCATCCGGTTCCTGAAAAGGTAAAGCTGTAGGAGGGTGAGAACCTAACCACATGGTCTTACCACGGAGTTTCAAAGTTGTTTAAGAAGATATTTAATAAGAAAACTGTTTTCAAGCTCAGTGATTATCATTGCCTTATGAATCTTTTAAAAACCAATAGATAATCGTTCAAACCTTTTCAAAGAAACAATGTTTAATCTTTCAGAAATCCAAAACCTTTCCTTTCTTATAAGAAAATCTCAATAAGAAACCAACCACGCAATCAAACAACACAATCATTAATTCAGCACCAAAGTTCAATCTCAAATGTAGCACGCCAGGACAAACACAGGCAAGGCAGACAAGGAAAGCACAAGTAGGCAGCAGTTACAGCAAATAGTTCAAGTAGCAGTTACGAACAGTTGAGCATTTAGGCAAACCAAAACAAGTTCAAACTCAAGCAAAGCATACAAATGCATATGATGCATGCCTGTCCTATGGCTGATGAGGCTCATCTGTCGGTTATCCAGCCAACCCGACAAGTCTGAATTGTACTTAGACTGTCCACCGACGTGCATCCCCAAGAGTCTATGCATAGCTTTTTCTCAAATAATCAATATTACTCAATGTGGGTAACATTCCCGGGAATTTATATAGTGCCCGGTCACACACTTATGTCGTAGGGCCAACAGAGTATCGAGTTTTCAACCTGGTACACGTGATGGCAAGCTACGGTACTTAATCCAGGGAACCTCGTATCTCAGATATTTCAAATTCATAAGCCATGTGAATAATTCAAAGTTCACATCTCAACATTCTCAACATCATAATCATTCATCAATCCAAATCTCATTTCCAAGTTCATTTCAAAGCCATATTTCAAAGAAAATCTTCATCATCCTCTTTTTCATTCTGTTCGTTAACAATCTCAATTCCAAAACAAAATTCTTTCTTTGATAGAAAAATCAATCTTAAAACGTATAATGCTTAAAAACAAATCTTTTTAATTAATTACTTTAAATAAAACTTTCATTTTTATAAAATTTCGGCAGCATCTCCTCTAAAACTCGGACACTGCCACCCTTTTCGGATCCCATCCAAATATTTCTCAAATCTTTTCTCAACCATTTCCAAATCTCAAATATTTTCCAGAATTGAACCAGTTCCAATGTCAAATTATTTTCAAATCAACCAATTCTAACAATAAAACTCTTTTTAAAATCGAATCAGCTCAAATATTAAATCATTCATAAAATCAAACCAACTCACAATCAAACCGCTCCCAGAATCAATTTATTTTCATATCTCAAATTATTTCCAAAATCGTTTCATTTATATTACTAAGTAAACTCTAAAACCAAGAAAATCCACCTTTCTTAATAATCAAGTAAATGACATTTCAAACCAGTTTTTATCCACAACCACACACCACTCACGCAATCAAGCACCCAATAATTCAGTCCAACAAACCATCACATCCATAAGACAAATATAATCACAGAAGTAAATCTCTTTGCATCAATATCTATTTATCACAACTCCGTAATATAAAATAGATTTTAAGAAAACCCCTACCTCAAAGTCGAAACTCGCAAAACCAAAATGCGTCAAAAACCCCTTTTCCTCGACCAGCAACAGCAGTAGCCGTAATCTCAGCTTTATCCACTATCCGTAGCAGCAACCACAACTATAAGCGTGACACACAACAACCGAAACTGGAACCTACTTTACCAACATCTTAAAATCTTTATCAAATTCATAACAGAGTAGACATACACTAGTGGTGAAGGTTTTGAAAAAGATATGCTTACTTAACAAAAGAGAAACATGGAGACGAAGCAATGGCAGCAACTCCAAACTCTCCCCACAGCGGCTCCGGTGATGGTGGAAAACCTCAGTGGCAGCTACAATAACATCGCAGTGATAACCATATCCCTAGAAATTGAAAGGATGGGAATCGAAAGCAAGAATACTATTTACCAACGGCAATGGCGGCAGCTAAGAACTCCGACAATGGCTGCGGCAGCTCAGAAGTGGCTTTGTCAGTTCAGCAGCTGCGGTGACTCCCTTTTCTCTCTTCCATCTGCGTTTCTGTTTCCCTCTCCTTGCATCGGATCCTCGTGGTGGCCTGACAACTTCAGAACAGCGATGGCAGTGGGTGACCCAGCGGTGGCAGAAGATCCCAGCCCCAACCGCGACACCGTTCCTCTCCTCCACATGCAACAGCTTCGATCTCCCTTTTGCACGCAACATGATGGCTCTTCTCCTCCTCTGGTTCGTGCGATGGCGGTAGTGGGGTTTCGGGCGGCAGAGGCAGCGTGGAGCTCCGGTGACTTGGACCTCCGTGAAGGTGACGGTGGAACAGAACGCGGCGACGACGATACCGCTGACGGCGGCGGAGATCCGATGAATCTGGCGGCGGCGTGTTTCTTCCACGCCTACGAGCACAACGGTGGCGATGAAGAGGATTGGTGACGGTGATGCTGGCGGCGCTGACTTCCCTCGGCGATGATGAAGACGGCATGGACAGCTGTGACGGCACGATACCCCTCACGGCGCCTTCCTCACTCGCGCTCCTCTGCTCCGGCGATGTGCTAACGGCGGGACGGTGGTGGCACAGATAGTTTCTCCCTTCCACCGGCACCCCTCTCCCTCTCAGATCTCCTTCTCCTTTTCTTTCTTTTTGTTTTTATCTATTCTTTTCTCTTTGTTTTTTCTGAAGCAGTGGGTGAAGCAATGGGTTTAGGTTAGGTTAGGTTTGGGGAAAGGAAGGTGGTGGGGTAGAGGATTAGGATTAGGATAGTTTAGGAAATTTTAATAAAATTAGGGGTATAGAGTGTTAATTAAATATAATTTAAACCTTTAAGATTATTTTTTAAAATATTATTTAATTATCAAAACCTGATTTAATTAGCTTTGATAAAATAATTTCTGAAAATAAAATTTCTAATGAACAAATAAATTGAAACTAACTCATAATAAGATTTATTTAAAAATTCTGGGTCTTACAATAGGACCCTTGTCCTTTTGCATACTGTCACTGCGCCCAACATTCGCAGATTTGAAGCTCGTCACAGTCATCCCTTTCCAGATCCTACTCAGAATACCACAGATAAGGTTTAGACTTTCCGGATCTCAGGAATGCTGCCAATAATTCTAGCCTATACCACGAAGATACTAATCTCACGAACTCGGTCCGTGTATTAGATATCCAAGAGATACGCACTCAAGCTGTCGCCCAATGACTACGTTGAGCTCAGATAGAACGGAAGTGGTTGTCAGGCACGCGTTCATAGAATTGAGAATAATGATGAGTGTCACGGATCATATCATTCTCCATATTGAAGTACGAGAGAGTATCTTAGAATAGAATCAAACGTGATTGAATAGAAAACAGTAGTAATTGCATTAATTCATGAAGAACAGCAGAGCTCCATACCTTAATCTATGAGGTGTAGAAACTCCACCGTAGAAAATACATAAGTGAAAAAGGTCTAGGCGTAGCCGTGAGACCAACAATGGCATCCAAAGTATGATATATGATCCGAATACAATAGTAAAAAGTGCTATTTATACTAAACTAGTAACTTAGGTTTACAGAAAATGAGTAACTAAGTGCAGATAGTGCAGAAATCCACTTTCGGGGCCCACTTGGTGTGTGCTTGGGTTGAGCATTGAAGCTTTTACGTGCATAGGCTGTTCTTGGAGTTAAACGCCAGCTTGGGTGCCAGTTTGAGCGTTTAACTTCAATTCTGGTGCCAGTTCTGGCGTTTTACGCCATAAAGTTTTAAGCTGGCTTTGCACGCCAGTTTGGGCCATCAAATCTCGGGCAAAGGATGGACTATTATATATTGCTGGAAATTCCAAGATGTCTACTTTCCAACGCAATTGAGAGCGCGCCAATTGGGCTTATATAGCTCCAGAAAATCCACTTCGAGTGCAGGAGGGTCAGAATCTAACAACATCTGCAGTCCTTTTTTAGCCTCTGAATCAGATTTTTGCTCAGGTCCCTCAATTTCAGCCAAAAAATACATAAAATCACAGAAAAATACACAAACTTATAGTAAAGTCTAGAAATGTGATTTTTGAATAAAAACTAATAAAAATATAAAAAATAATTAAATCATACTAAAAACTACCTAAAAACAATGCCAAAATGGTATAAATTAGCCGCTCATCATAGCCTGGCACTCCAGTCCTTCCTATGAGGCTTTACTATGCTCCAGAATACGCTTTATTTCTCTATTAGATACTTATGCTTGCCCATTGGTTTGGGGATGATATGCTGTTACTACTTTGTGAACAATCCCATGCTTCTTCAATAATCCTGCTAATCTCCTGTTACAAAAGTGAGTGCCTTTATCACTCACGATTGCTCGTGGTGATCCAAAGTGACAGATAATATGGTTTCTAACAAAGAAAACAACAGTATTAGCATCATTAGTACGGGTAGGAATTGTTTTCACCCATTTGGAAATAGTCCCATGAAGACAATACCCCAAACATCAAAATTTCATAGAATAGCATAATCTGTTGAGGCATCTCATCTCTTTTAGATATATTACCAAACATTTGGCATGGGGAACAAGATTTACAAAAAGCAGCAGCATCTTTAAAAAGAGTAGGCCACCAAAATCCACAGTCTAAGATTTTTCTAACTGTTCTTTGAGGGCCAAAATGTCCTCCACTCTCAGATGATTGGCAAGCCTCTGAAATGGACGGGAATTCTGATTGAGGCACACACCGTCTAATTACCTGGTCAGCACCACATCTCCATAGATATGGATCATCCCATATATAATATTTTGACTCACTTTTCAGCTTGTCTCTTTGATGCTTAGTAAAATTTGGAGGGAAAGTATGGCTAACTAGATAATTAGCTACAGGTGCATACCAAGGAACTACTTCAGATACTGCATGCAAGCTATCAAATGAAAAAGCATCATTGATAGGAGTGGAGTCATCCTTAATGTGCTCAAGGCGACTCAAGTGGTCTGCCACTAAATTCTGGTTACCACTCCTATCCTTAATTTCTAAATCAAATTCTTGCAGCAACAGTATCCAACGTATCAACCTTAGTTTGGACTCTTTTTTACCTAATAAATATTTTAGAGCTGCATGGTCCGAGTACACTACTACCTTAGTACCAAGTAAATAGGCTCAGAATTTATCCAGAGCAAAAACAATAGCAAGAAGCTCTTTTTCAGTAGTAGTGTAATTAGACTGAGCAGCGTCTAAGGTCTTAGACGCATAAGCAATTACGAAAGGATCCTAACCTTCGCTCTGAGCCAGCGCCGCTCCTACTGCATGGTTGGAGGCATCACACATAATCTCAAAAGGCTGGCTCCAGCCTGGTCCTCTCACAATCAAAGCTTGAGTCAGGGCGATCTTCAGCTTATCAAATGCTTGCATGCAATCCTCACTGAACTCGAACTCAATATCTTTCTACAGCAGTATGGATAAATGTAATGCTACCTTACTGAAGTCCTTAATGAATCTCCTGTAGAAACCTACATGGCCAAGGAATGAACGGACTTCCCTCACAGAGGAGGGGTAAAGTAAACTAGAAATGACATCTACCTTTGCTGGATCTACAGAAATACCAGTATTATACACAACATGTCCTAGAATAATCCCTTGTTTTACCATAAAGTGACATTTTTCAAAATTCAATACAAGGTTTGAACTAACACACCTGTCTAATAATCTAGCTAAACTATCCAAGCAAAGGTTAAATGAATCACCATAAACGCCAAAATCATCCATAAATACTTCCATACAGTTCTCAATAAGATCTGAAAAGATACTCATCATGCATCTTTGGAAAGTAGCAGGTGCATTACATAAGCCAAAAGGCATCCTTTTTTATGCATACGTTCCAAAAGGACATGTAAAAGTAGTCTTCTCCTGATCTTCAGGAGTTATATGAATTTGAAAATAGCCTGTATAACCATCTAAAAAGCAGTAATGGGATTTACCTGATAGGCTCAATCAAGCATCTGATCAATAAATGGCAAGGGGTAATGATCCTTGCGAGTAGCTTGGTTGAGACGCCTGTATTCAATGCAAACTCTCCATGAATTCTGCACTCTAGTTATCAAGAGCTCTCCATGCTCATTCTTTACTGTTGTGACTCCAGACTTCTTGGGCACCACTTGTATTGGACTGATCCATTCACTGTCTGGGATGGGGTAAATGATATCTGCTTCAAGCAGCCTGGTCACTTCTTTCTTAACAACTTCTAAGATAGTGGGATTCAATCTTCTTTGGAGTTGACGGGCAGGCTTTGATTCCTCTTTTAAGAATATTCTGTGCTCACAAACTTGAGGGCTGATGCCTACTATATCCGCCAAGCTCCACCCAATTGCTTTCTTATGTTTTCTCAGCACACTAAGCAGTTGCTCCTTCTGTTGGGAAGTGAGTTCCCTTGCAATGATAACTGAAAACTTCTGATTATCCTCAAGGTAAGCATACTTGAGGTGTGGAGGAAGGGGTTTCAATTCCAATTTCTGCTCATGGCTAGGTTCTGGATCATCCGGGGCTAGTGGTAATGGCAAAGTGTCCTCATTGTGTTCAGAGGGTGTCCCCACACTTGGACCTTGCTCCATGTGCTTCTCTTCTACTTCTTCTTGGTGAACTTCAGCTACAGTTTCATCAATATTGTCGCACTAGAAGATAGAGTGATCTTTCGGAGGGTGCTTCATAGCTTTATTTAAACTGAAACTCACTGCTCTGCCATCTATCTCAAAGGAGTAAGTTCCTGAGAATGCATCCAGCTTGAACTTTGAAGTCTTCAGGAATGGTCTTCCAAGCAGGATTGATGATGGTCTTCCTGAGTCATTAGGGGGCATTTCCAGGATATAGAAGTCAATGGAAAATGTGAGCCCCTTAATGCTCACTAATACATCTTCAGCAATTCCAACTACTGTAATAATGCTTTTATCTGCTAACACAAAACGAGCTGCCGACCTTTTTAAGGGAGGGAGCCTCAAAGCATCATATAGACAATGGCATTATACTAACACACGCTCCTAAATCACACATGCAGTCAGAAAATATCACACCTCCAATGGTACAGTTAACCATGCATGGACCTGGATCACTACATTTTTCAGGTATACCTCCCATTAAAGCAGATATAGAACCACCTAAAGGAATAGTTTCTAATTCATTAATTTTATTTTTATGTATGTATAAATATTTCAGAAACTTTGCATATTTAGGTACCTGCTAAATAACATAAAAAAGGGGAACAATTACCTTAACCTTTTTGAAAATTTCTACCATTTTGGGATCTAGTTCCATCTGCTTTCTGGACTTCCTTGCAAGGTGTGGAAATGGAATAGGAATGGCGCCACTTGCATCTTCTGCTTCCTTTGGTGCTCCATTCCTTGGCTGAGCTGCTTCTTCTTCAACCATGTCTTGTACTTCCTCTTCCTCTTCAGCATCTTCCACTTCTACCATATCCTCAAATGGGGTGTGTTCTTGTGGGTTTGGCTCCTCCTGATTTCTCTCTTGCAGTGTGGTTCCGGACCTCAAAGTGATGGCATTGATGCTACCCTTGGGGTTAGGTAAGGGTTGAGAAGGAATTCCATTGGAGCATGAAGGTTGGTTGGTGGGAGTAGGTAATGAATCTATCCGGGAGACGAGAGCTTGTAAAGTGGCGTTCAAACCATTTAAAGTAGAGTTCAGTGTAGTCTGCATGTCTTGTTGTCCTTGTGCAAGAGAACGAAGCATCTCGTCATTTGATGAGGAAGGAGGATAAGTGATCTGAGGGGCCTGTTGTTGGTTGTGCTGGGATCCTTGTGACTGTCTTAGGTGAGGAGCTCTGTAAGGCTGGTTCTGATTTTGTTGTCTGTTGTTGTTATTCCACCTCTGATTTCCATTGTTGTCTCTGCCTCCTCTGTTATAGTTGTCCCTCCAGCCATGGTTGGAATTATCTCTCCATCCCTGGTTGGAGTTGTCCTGCCACCCTTGGTTGTAGTTCCCACCTTGGTTGTAGTTGCCGCCTTGTTGATTGTATCCTTGATTCGGGCGGTCATAGAAGTTATGAGTAGCTGCCACAGTGTTGTCTTCTTGTTGGAGCTGCGGACACTCATCAGTATAATGACTATAATCAGCACAGATACCGTATACTCTTTGGGGGACCAATTGTTGGCTTTGTTGTGGTGGGGGAGGCTGAGCTTGTTACTAATTCAATTGTATCTGCTTCAGTAGGTTGGTCATTTCACATATAGCTTATGTGACGGCAGTAGTCTCACTGCTAGAGGAAACCTCTGTAACAGTCTTTGAGTGGCTGCTCCTGTGCCTGTGATTCCGAGTGAACTCAGCTAAGTCGCTGATCAGTTGTCATGCTTCATCTGCGGTCTTGTACTTTTTCAGAGATCCATTACTAGCACCATCGAGTGTAGTTTTATCCCGAGGCTTCATGCCTTGAGTGAAGTAGCTGATCAACACTAGCCTGTCAATCATGTGATGGGGGCATGCGTCCAGAAGGTTCTTAAAGCGCTCCCAGTACTCATAGAGAGTCTCTGATTTACCTTGAACAATGCAGGAGATCTCTTTCCTCAATCTATCTGTGACTTCAGCTGGAAAGTATTTTTCCAAGAATTCTCTCCTGAGCGTATCCTAGTTGGTAACAGTTGTTTCAGGTTGCGACTAGTACCACTCCCTCGCCTTTTCCTCAAGAGAAAACGGGAAGGCGGTTAACAGAATAGAAGTTTCATTTGCACCATGACGCCTAACAGTAGAACAGGCTATCTGGAAATCCCTAAGGTGCTTGATAGGCTCCTGAGCAGGTAAACCATGAAACTTGGGCATCAAGTTGATTAGTGCAGTCTTCAGTTCAAAATCTTCAGCCAGATTTGGATGACGCACTTGATACGGTTGCAGTGTAAAATCTGGGGCTCTAGCTTCCTGGAGAGTAATCTTCCTAGGTGCTGTCATTCTATCTGCACGTGAATCAACTGAATCAGTAGTAAAGGAGCTTGTTTTGCTCTCAGATGGCAGTTCAGATTCACCCTCAGATGAGACTACAATCACTTCACCACCCTCAAAGGCTAACCGACGCCGAGCTCGCCTAATACGTGAAATAGTTCTTTCAATTTCAGGATCAAATGCGGCTAAGCTCGGATTAGGCAGTGAACGCGTCATTCAATGAGAGAAACATATAGCTCATGGTAACAAAATAAAAATAAAATATGCAAATAAAATAAAAATATGTACACTAATTAATAATTTAGCACGCTATTGCAACTCCCCGGCAACAACGCCAAAAATTGACGAGTGGGGCGTAAGTCGGCCAATTAATAATTCAATATAGGAGATACGTTGCGAGTATAACTCTCAACCAGCAAAAATCTGCCTCATCAATTTAAAAAGGTTGTCATAAAATTAGAATAAAAATTCTAGGGTTATGAGTCCCAGGTCGTCTCCCAACGAGCTACTAAAAAGGGTGCTAATTTATTAATCAGGAGTTTTCCAAGAGATTTTGAGTTTGGGCAATGAGCACAAGCATATAATTGTAAATTAAAGTAATGAGAATTAAAAGAGATTTATATTATTCAAAATAAAAAGCCTTGACTGGGGGAATGATTAATTGGAAGTTCTATCCTTGTTGGAATTCTCTCAAGTGCAGTATAAAGAGGTTGTTATTTTCACTTAGTTAACCCTTACTAAATAAAAGAAAGTCAAGTAATTAAGCTAACTCTTATTCACAAATCCTAGTCATCTCCCTTAGGAAGGTCTAGCGTTAGTAAATATAAAATTAGCCAACAACTTCCAATGTAACTAACCACTTGAGCATTCCAACTCAAGTGTCTCCTCCTAATCAACTCCCATGCCAAGTTGGGAGTCTACTCCATCAACATGGATACCATCTTCGTTATTGGGAGTTTGGAATAGAAAAGAGACATAATAATTTAAATAAAATAGAGATTGAAAATTAATTAAAAATAAAAGTAATCATTTGCATTAATAAATCCAAGATAATCCAATTGTAACTCTAAACAAGAATTAAGAATATGGAATAAATAAATAGGGAATAAGAAAACAAACTAGAATAGTATCTTCAACGGAGGTGATGACTCTTCAATATCCAAAAGCAAAAGCATAAAACTATAGAACTATGAATGTAAAGAAAACCTAGAGGAGGAGTAAATTCTCTCTAGATTCAGATCTAAAAACTAAAAACTATGCTAATGAGAATGTGTGTTGAGTCTCTGCACGTTTTCTGGCTCTAGTCTGTGTTTCTGTGCCAAAAACTGGGTCAAAACTCAGTCCGAATTGCCCCCAGCGTTTTCTGTTATTTCTGCAGATCACGCATGTCACGCGTATGCGTCAGTCACGCGTGCGCGTCATTTGGCGAATTTCCTTGTTACGCATACGCGTCAGTCACGCGCACGTGTCGTCTTGCAGAACTCCAATCCACGCGTTCGCGTCAGGCACGCGCACGCGTCGCTGCAAATTTCTTCATATCGCGCGCTCGCGTGAGCCATGCACACGCGTTGATGCTCGCTGATTATCTCCTTAGTTTCTTGTGTTCCTTCCATTTTTGCAAGCTTCCCCTCCATTTTCTAAGTCATTCCTACCCTATGAAGCCTGGAACACTTAACACACGGATCACGGCATCGAATGGTATAAAGGAGAATTAAAATACACAAATTAAAGATCTGTAGGAAGCAAGTTTTCAACCATAGAACAAAACTATGAAGGGATTGTAAAATCATGAAAATCATATGAATAAGTGGGTAAAGACTTGATGAAACCACTCAAATGAGCATAAGATAAAACCATAAAATAGTGGTTTATCAAAACTAATAGCTAAAAGGAAAGAGGTTAACAAGAAACATGTGAAGAATGTTAAACTTAGTAAATTGAGGAAGGAGATACTCCAACCTAATGATGGTTTGGTGCCTGAGGATGATTCGGGTGAATATGATGAGTTATTTTTTAGACCCATGGCAGACCCTAGTCTTAATGTTGGTGTTTATGATGCTCATGATGAATATCAAGATTATTCAGATGGGAGAGACTCTTAGCATTCGGAAGAAATGAAGACACCTCCTAACTCAGAGGATGAACTCGGTGAAGTTGATGATGATGAAGCATTCCCTGTTTTCTGAGAAGGTACAAGATTTGAAGAACTCTACCTAGAGATAGGGATGAAATTCAACACAAAGCTGGATTTTAAGGAGGTTGTGAGGGAGTACTGCATACAGGAAGGTAGAAGAGTTTGGTTCAAGAAAAATGATAACTTAAGGTGCTGGGCTTTATGTAAAGGTGAGGAATGTCCTTGGGTTATTTATGCCTCTAAGGATAATGAGGGTGTTTGCTGGCAAGTTAAAATATTTAATGATGATCATACCTGCCCAAGGGAGACAAAGAATAGATTAGCTAACAGAGAGTGGTTGGCAAGCAAGTTGGTAAAAAAGCTTAAAAATTTTCCAAATCTGAAGCACTCTGAAGCTTTAACATACTTCAAAATCAAATGTGACTTGGACTTGAACAAGTCTTCTTTGACAAGAGCTCTTGGAGATGCAAGGCACATTGTGTATGGTGATGCTGCTGCACAATACGGGATTGTCAGAGACTGTGGTAAGACTCTGCTGAAGTGCAACCCTGGATCAACTGTGCGCATCTCAACAATTCCTCATCCCAACTCTGAAGAAGAGTCCACTTTTGACAAGATGTATATTTGTCTGGATGGATGCAAGAAGGGATTTATTACGGGCTATAGACCTCTAATAGGACTTGATGGAGCATTTCTGAAAACAAGATTTGGTGGACAAATCTTGGCAGCCATTGGACAAATGTTTCAAATGCTCCTCTACTACTCACTGTTCCAATTTCAAATACTCCACCACCAACAACTGCTCGTATCGATCCAATGGTTGGTGCATCTGCAGCTACAACTTTAAGGTTGCGTAACGTCCTGCAATTTGTTCCAACCCTGAGCTTCAATCCACCAAGAAAATCCAAGAAATGAACATTTAGATGTTTTCTGTTGAGACATTTTGGTTTTAAATATTGAACATTGTAATTTTCGAGTTCCATGTTTCAGGGTGTATGTCTTTTGGTTTGAGTTAAATACTCTATGTTATTTTTTTATAGTGTCTAGTTTGACACAGACAAATTTAGAAATAATTAACATAAGCTGCATATTATCCTCGAATGTTTAAAATCTTATTGTTGTTCCTTAACTTCATATTTCTTCATTTCTAAATTACAATTAGCACAACAATGACAAAATAGAATTGAACATTGTGTTATCATTTCTATTCATTTGTTTATAGGGTACAACAATCACAACCATCATGTTTACACTTTTTTGTTACACAGTAACCAAATGCCCTTCACTACTTTTATACTACACAAATAGCAATCACATTTACTAACATAACAATAATCAACAACACACAAAATTCCAGTTTTAGAGCTCTAACTTCAGACTCCAACACCTTCCAATCTTCCAAGCAAATTTCATTCTTCACTCCTCTATTTCAAATCCCAGATTATCTCTGTCATTTACTTCTTCTTCTTCCGAAACTTTGTCAGCCCACATAAAGAGACCACACCATCTCTTGTCAACACTTTGCAACCACATTTCACGCCCATGAAGAAGAAATATTACAAATTGAATGATCAATGACAAGAGCTGTATACATTAACACAAATCACTTACATTGTAGTTAGGACAACCATAAAATGTTCTCCCTAGATTCGCCTCTGTTCCTGACCATTTGAGGATGGGTTGGCTACCACACCCACACCTATCTAGAAGTCATTTGGGATTACTTTGAGACTCAAGTGCAAGTTCAGGAACCACTTTGAGATTTAACTCGTTAAATAATGCAGTCATCGTTAACTGTTTGTTTAAACATTTTTATTGTTAGGATATGTTATTAAAATTTGAATAAATATAATTGCAAATGCCTGAATATATGGTCATTCTTGTGTTTTATTATGGAGGAAGATTTGTCAAAGACTTTAAGAGAGTTCTCTGCTATTTGGATAGTAAAGTAAAGAAGTTTTTTTCTTTAAAGAATTGAGTTACCGAAAGTATAAGCAAATGTTCTAACTTGATATGGGAGCACTTAATATAAAATATGAACTTCGTGTAATTAAAAGAGATATGAAGATTAATCAGATAAAGAAAGATAAGTTGAGATACAAGAAAATTGATAAGCTGTACATCTATTTTAAATACGACGTGGACATGCCTAAAGTAGTTAAAGAAAGTGTGGCTAAAGAGACTATTATATTGGATTCTTCATCATTATCATCGGAGATGGATATGAAATAACAAAAAATGAGTCTTACAAACTTTCTCATATTGAGAGACAAGAGACAGATTGAGAGGAGTGTTATTGTATGTGTAGTTAACAACATGTCCTTTCTTTTCAGATTCAATTTCTATATATTATCAAATATTCAATACAAAGATATATTAAACAAGTAGTGATTAAAAAAGTAATCAATAATAAAAAATATTTTTTTTTCCTTCAAAGCTAGTACATTAATATAATTAATAAATGAATCACAAGAGAAACCTATCCAAGGACTATGGCAATACAGCAATGGAATTCTCAAAACAAATTCAGAAAAATAACATTCTCATGCAAAAGAGGATGACAATGAGCCAACATCTAATTTTTAAATTTTGAATTTTGAAATGGAGAGTGGAGAGAGCGGGGGAGAGTCTTCGAGGGTGGCACATAGCGAGGCAGCCGGCCATGCCGGCGAGAGCAATAAGGGGGAGAGTGGAGGTGGGCATGCATCAGGTGAAAAGGAGGGAATTAAAGGAGACAATAACAAGATTCAAGGTCAGCGGATATCGTTCAGAGATAAAGTTGTGGGTGCCTCAACAAGGAGAGCTTTGGAGGTTGCTGATTCTCTTGATGGGGATAAGATGGCTACAGTAGTTGGTAAGCAAGGCGATTCGGAGATACCAACTGTGACGTTCACTGAAGAAGCAAAGGAGATATTGGCAGAGCCCTACAAAGATGCCATCGTAATCAAAGTTCTTGGAAAAAACTTTAGCTATACGGCGATCACGCACAGGCTTAAAGGAGTCTGGAGAACCAAAAAAGGATATGAGGTACTAGATGTCAGTTTTGGCTATTTCTTAGTCAAATTTGATCTCTTGGAGGATAGAGAAAAAGTTCTCCTTGGAAGATCGTGGATGATTACTGGTAGTTATGTTATGGTTAAACCTTGGAGTTCTTCATTCAGACCTTGTGAAAACACTTTTGGATCTACCATGGTTTGGATAAGAATCACAGGTTTAAACATTAACTATTATCAAGAGAAAGCCATGAAAATGATTGCGTCAGCTGTTGGTAAACCGATCCGCATCGATTTAGCCACCAAGTCTGCAGAAAGGGGAAAGTATGCAAGAGCATGTGTGCAAATTAACTTAGGACTTCTGAATTTAATTTGTGAAAAATGTAGCTGCTTTGGGCATGTAATAAGAGAATATGCAAAAGAGAACAACACGGCAAATTTTGTTTTTTCTCTAATATGATTTCTATTATTTTAAGGAGAAGTGCTAGAGAGCTAGTAATTTTTGTAATTTTTAGCCATCAAGTAGTCATCAATAATATTTTTAATGGTGTGAGATTTCATTCAATGTATAAAATTACTCATTTTTCTTTTACTAATTACATGCTGACTAAAATTTAATAAAATTGTTGTTTCTCAATACTTTTCCTTTTTTAAGTTTCCAACTTTTTATTATTGTATTTACCTAAATTTGATTGGGCCACGTTTTTAATGCTGCAATTTAGTACTTTCATGTAATTTGGACACCACCACTTACAATAAAATTTTGAGTCATATAACAGCTCAAAAAATAAGAAAGATAGTGATGATTTTGATGATTGATAAATCAATCTCGCTATTTTTTGAATTTTGAAATGGAGAGGGGAGAGAGGGGGGGAGAGTCTTCGAGGGTGGCACATAGCGAGGCAGCCGGCCATGCCGGCGAGAGCAATAAGGGGGAGAGTGGAGGTGGGCATGCATCAGGTGAAAAGGAGGGAATTAAAGGAGACAATATCAAGATTCAAGGTCAGTGGATATCGTTCAGAGATAAAGTTGTGGGTGCCTCAACAAGGAGAGCTTTGGAGGTTGCTGATTCTCTTGATGGGGATAAGATGGCTACAGTAGTTGGTAAGCAAGGCGATTCGGAGATACCAACTGTGACGTTCACTGAAGAAGCAAAGGAGATATTGGCAAAAGATGCCAAAGATGCCATCGTGATCAAAGTTCTTGGAAAAAACTTTAGCTATACGGCGATCACGCACAGGCTTAAAGGAGTCTGGAGAGGATATGAGGTGGAAAAAACTTTAGCTATACGGCGATCACGCACAGGCTTAAAGGAGTCTGGAGAACCAAAGGAGGATATGAGGTACTAGATGTCGGTTTTGGCTATTTCTTAGTTAAATTTGATCTCTTGGAGGATAGAGAAAAAGTTCTCCTTGGAGGACCGTGGATGATTACTGGTAGTTATGTTGCGGTTAAACCTTGGAGTTCTTCATTCAGACCTTGTGAAAACACTTTTGGATCTACCATGGTTTGGATAAGAATCACAGGTTTAAACATTAACTATTATCAAGAGAAAGCCATGAAAATGATTGCGTCAGCTGTTGGTAAACCGATCCGCATCGATTTAGCCACCAAATCTGCAGAAAGGGGAAAGTATGCAAGAGCATGTGTGCAAATTAACTTGGGACTTCCAGTCATAAAAAAGATTCAAGTTGATGGTCATATGTATGACATAGAATATGAGCACTTGAATTTAATTTGTGAAAAATGTAGCTGCTTTGGGCATGTAACAAGAGAATGTGCGAAAGAGAACAACAATGACATTGGGAAGGACACCATGGTGAAGGAGAAAAATTTGCCGTCACTGTTTTCGGTGGATAACAATGAGAAAACGGCAGAAGGTAGTCAAATCCCAGTAAAAAATCAAAATTCAACTTTTGAATTTGGAATTAATGCCAAATCAATTCCAATTATGGAGAAGCTTGGAGCAGTACAAGCAGGTGTACCTAGAGTGGTTACAACCCCCTAATAATTTAGACATTATTATTAGAGAGGAGTGTTACTCTTTCTCTTAGGTGTTTTTTCTTTGTGTTATGTTCAGTCACCAAAAAAAAGAGGATGACAATCTTACTCAGAAGTCTCTGAAAACATTATCCGCAAGCATCAAGAGAATAGTAACCGGTAAACTTGAATGTAATCCATCTGATAAAGGACTTATTTAGATGTCATTTAATTTGGTAAAATTTTTTAAAGAGGTATTTATATTTTTTATAAGCACAAATTTTTTATTTTATAATTGAAGATTGTATAGAAAATAATAAAATATTAGTGAAAAAAATTAATCCCTTTTTATTTAAAAATAGAAAAAATGACAAATAGGTTCCTGGCTTTTTAATTCGAAGATAAATTCGTCTCTCAAGATTGAAAAATACAAAATCATCCTTTACCTTAGAAAATGCGTGACATTTAGATGCTTTCGTGCAATTGCTTAACCAAAACGTAACGGAATGAACTGATGTGTCATCCATATGTCTGTTATGGTGCTTACGTAGTCTGTTGTAAAAAAGTTTGAGGACGGATAAGTCCCAAGACTTCAAAACAATGTCATTTTGTGATGAGTCCTCCTTGCTTGATCTTTTCATTTTTTCCTTATCTAAAGCATTTATGAAGCCTCCTTGTCGCTGAAGTTTTATTCATAAATGAAAAAAAATGATAAACTTCCATATCTCAAATTCTTTATTGACGAACAACTTGAATCAATGGGATCTTTTTTTCATATCTCAATTCCCATTAAAAAAAAAAGTAAATTTTCAAAAATAAAAAAGATTCAAGAACCAAATTAAATCAAATAGAACCTACCCCACCACCAAAATCACCAGATACAACAAAGCACGTTCATGTGACTGTAAGTCCCAATATGAGCAAGAGCATTTTTAATCCTCTCATGCCTTTGAAGTTCATGAACATAATATGACATACTTTTTTCATTTTCATAGGTTTCCACCAAGACTGCAGGATGCACAAGTGGATAGACAGGCTTAGAAAAAGAGACATCCTTCCATTTATGACTCAAATAAGCAGCTTTCCTTGCAAGGTCAACTTGAGACAACATAAAACTACAAACTGTTGAACACTTTCATCCAATCTTAACCAATTGAGAGCAAGAATAAACTTTAAAGATTTTGTCATCAAATTGATAATTGCAAAATCTCTTCTAATAGATTATCCCACACTAGGTAAGTGAAAATTAAAAGAGAAAGATATATGAGAATGAATAAGCTACGAGAGAAGCTGGACCTAAGGAGGAGAGATAGAACATGTTAAAAAAGAGGATCTGAAAATGAATGTGGGTGGCAGCAGCGGTGGAGACGAGGAAGCAGAAGGTACATAATTGAATGGGAATGTGATGAAGGAAGAAGATTCATTCATTCATTCAACAAGACTCAAGTTGGGTCCTTCCCCTTGCCGCGATTCTTAGTCGGCAACTAACACATAAATGAATAAATAAAGTAGAACCACCTAAACCTGCTTCTTCCATATATGCTTCGTTTTCTGCCGATGTGATCATTGGCCACGCAACCACCCTTTGCCGCCACCGCTAGCAAGAAATTTCTTGTGCACTACCGTTGTTGACATCGTCGGAACACACGTTCACCTTGTTCTCTGGTGAGCCGCCACTGTTTTTTACTTTTCCGTTGACGGCCTCCACTACTCTCTTCTTCTTTTTCAACAACATTCCCTCCCGTGGCTTTTCGACTAACAGCACCGTTGACGAGACGACAACGACCTCCCTGTCTTGTTGGTGGCGGTGGATGGAGATTCCAATCTAGGACTTCTCGAAATGGGGGCGACACTGTCGGTCCCTGTCTTGTGTCTTTAACTTCTTAGTTTATCTAGGAACAAAATCTCAATGGTAAAGAAAATGCTCTAGATAAAAGGAAAAATGAAGAAGCCAAACGAGGAGAACTCATCATAAAACGATATTGTTTTGAAGTCTAAGAACTTATTTGTTCTCGAACCTTTTTACAACAGATTACGTAAGTACCCTAACGAATACATAGATGACACATCAACTTACTCAGTTATGTTTTGATTAGACAATTGCACGAAAAGATCTAAATATCATGTATTTTCTAAGGTGAGGAATAATTTTATATTTTTCAATCCTAAAAAATAAATTTGTCTTCAAATTAAAAAATATGGTCCTATTTGTCTTTTTTTTTCAAAATAAATAAATAAATAAATAAAAGTAAAAGCATATTGCACGGTCCATATGATCGCTCCATCCATGTCCAAACTTAACCTGTAATAATCACGACAGATTATTTGATTACATTTATAGAAATAAAAAATTTCCTATAAGGTATTAAAAGAGATATTTCCATTATGTGAACAATGAATAATAATATATAATACGTGTTAAAAAAAGGATGAAGCTCAAACCACACGGTTTCGCAACATTAAAAGCAGGGATCACAAAATAGGTTAAAATGAAGAGAATGATAGCATAGGCCTTGTGCCTGTTGGTTGCAATTCCAAATTCCAAATGAAGATGGGAAGCAGCAACAACAATAAGAAGATGGATTCCTCAGAAGAAACGTTTCCACTTCCACCCCTCCTAATTCGTAACCTAATTGTCTCATTCGTAAACAACGCCGACAAGTCTCTCATACACTACGCCCAAAAATACAAGCTCCTCGAAACGCTGCGTTTTATCATCGTAGGCTTCTACCTTTTCTTCATTCGTTTCGTCCCTTCATTCTTCATCAACTTACTCTACCCTCCACATCAACAACGCAAATACGACGTCGTTTCACTCAACGGCCTTACCAACCCCGATAACAAGAAGCTCCTCGCCTACGACCCCGTCCACAGCAACCAGCTTGCGTGCGATTCACGCGCCCCGGGAAACGACACTCCAATCGGCCGCGCTCTCTCTCAGCTTCTCATCAGCGTCAATGATATTCCCGTCAGTTCCAGAAAGTACGAGGTTGTTCGCTCCCTTGCGGATAGGATCATCGACGATAACCACTCCGACGGAGCCCCCTCGCTGCGTGAGGTTAACCGCGTCGTGCTTTCGGCAGCGTTTGAGAGGGCGCTCAGGCAGTTGGAGGCGGCGGTGGCCGAGCTAGGGGACGGTTACGACGACGGGGATTTTCACCGCATGAGGAAGGTTCTCAAGGCGGTGAAGACGGTGGGCATGAGGGTTGCGGGAGCAGGAGCCGCAGCGGGAAGCGGAGAGACGGGGAATTTGGTTGGGATTCCCGTGGAGAAGCTGGCGGCGGAGGTTTTGTGGATGGGTCAGAAGCTGGCGGCGTATGGATTCCCTGAGGAAGCTGTGTGGCGGTGGGCGGCGGCGCGTAATTTGGGTTGGCTGGCGCTGACGGCGGACTCGCGTTTGCAGTGTTCTCTGGTCAAACTGACAGGTATTTTCTTCTATTTCTTTCGCTTTTCCTAATTAGATTTTTCTTCTCACCATCAAATATCAACCACTAAATAAATTAATTAAGAACGAAAATAAAATACATTCAATTATTTTTCTTACGTGGAAAAAGAATATTTAGAGGAATATCTCAATATAAGTTTTTAAGAAAAATTTGTAATAATAGCATATTTTAGTCTTTAATAAATGTTAATCACTACAATTTATACTCTAATAGTAGAATTTGATTAAAGTATTTAATTAAACATTTTTTAGGACTATTCTGAGTGTTACTCAAATAATTATGACTCGGTTTCAGAAAATATAGTATATAGATGGAAACTCAAGTCGACTTCACGTGAATTTGACCCGTTAAATGATTACTGATTTGACTAAATTTTTATCCGACGGCTCTCAGATGACTCTCATATATCAACTTCACACTTCACGGGAAGTCGACTTCACCTGAATTTTTGGCATATCAAAATAGGTTAGGAACAATATTGGAGTCCAAAAAAGCATGGAACAGAGAAGTAGCAAGACAATGGGCGTGAATCGTGTGTGAATGCATAATAGCCTTTAGGAGACGTATCTAGTTTTCTTCTGAACAGGGCAACATATCCAATTCCAACTTGTTATTCTAGCAATGCCACGTGTATTGTTCTCATCTTCAAAAATTAATCTGCATATTGGCGTACGTAATTTCGTTTTTGCCTCACAACTAGTCGCATTGTTAATATATTATATGACAATCTAGTATTATTCAAGGAGAAAAACCTATAATACCTTAAAAATTGTTTTGTAAGCATAATAGTAAGTTAAGCAAGACAATATAGAAATGATTCACTTAACTAAGATGACTCAACATTAGTGCATAAAGTCTCCGTTTTGATAAGTTTTCTTGTAACTATATGTCATTGGAATTTCAACCATAGTGGCCACAAATGGCATCTAGTTGGCTTTTTTCCTCGAGGGGAATGTCCATATGTGGTTTTTATGCTCTCACAAAAATGTAGATAAGAAGATGATGTTAATAATTTTATGAACGTATACATATAATTGATTTGGGGGTTGAATTTGCATGGTTGCAGCATTCTTGTTCAAGGAAGCCAAAGACATGGGGCAAGACGAAATAGATGAAGGCAAAGTGAAGGTATACATGCAAGTGAAGTTCAGGTTGCTACAGTCATGGCTGCCACTGTTGTGTAGAGCCAGCAATGGAACTGATGCCCCAGTTCTAAGTGTTAGTGAGAGGACAGAGTTGGAGAGCGTGTTGGAGTACATCATAGAGAGATTAGAAGCAGATCAGCAAGAGCAGATTCTCTCTCTTTGGCTGCACTATTTCACACATTCTCCATCTTCTGATTGGCCAAACCTCCAAAATTGCTTTGCTCGTTGGTGCAATGCATCTCGCAAGCAGTTGCTCCTTAATTGAAAATTTGCAACTGGAGATTGAATTTTTTGGGCTACACTATCTACTATTAATGTACATTACTAGCCTGTAGGTTTCTGAGGTTCAATCACCAGGTCTTCTATTTTATTCTATTTATTGTTGCACACACCTCTAATGTAAAAAGGAAGCATACAATTCTCTTATCGTTATCATTTTTTTTTTTCATTTTTGATGTAAAAAGAACTCTATTATTATTTTTTGAGGGATTAAAACGTCCATAAATTTCAAACTACAGATTTATTACATCACGCAATTATTATGCTAATAAAGGAACAGAATCTGATCAAACATTAGCTAAGCTTGAGATGCATATCCTATCGTCTTTGATAACGTTAGTAAGTACATAAATCAGAGAGGGATAAGCATGTATACGAAGAGAGTTCATTGTTAAAAATAAAGGGGTTTGTCTACATGTGTTGCTGCCACAATGGAATAGTATGTGCTTGTATGCTATCTAACGACCCTTTTATGAGTCTTATATTACTGCTACATTAAAACCGGCTTATAATAAACGTCAAATTTGTCAGATGACGACAATTGTGGCTCCTGCAACAACAAAGCATCTTGCAATTAGAAGCAGCTTCGTGATTCAAATTACACTACACATATGTTATTATCAGCATAAAGAGTAGTAGAGTTACAATACTTACATGAGCATATTGCAGGGGAGTGTCGATGCCATTGTGTCGACCAATAAGACCAAATTGCCCCTTACTAGCTTCACGGATTGTAGAGCGCATGGCGTTGAGCAAGGCAGCATAAGTCAAGTGAGGAGGCTCCTCTTGCATGGCTCTGATGAAACTGTAGGTGAAGACACCGCTGCTTTCCATGCCGCTAAACGCCGACGTTTCGGCAGCTTTTCCGTCGTCACCACAAGCTGAGATGCAAACTGCTAGTCCTCCCTTTGTGCCTCTGTAACCACCTCTCCGCCTTTTCTTATTCGTCCATACATAATTTCCTTTTCTGTTTAAATTCAAATCGTTAGCGAAATAATAATAGAAACAAATACCTACCTAACTAACTTAACTGACCGGTTGGTTGTGCAAATAAATGGGAGATCAAGAACGGTGCCGCTAAAGCTTGCATCAACGATGGCATGGAGTTTGGCACCATGAGGCAAAGGCCTAACAATTGTGGCGTTGATCTGGTCGTCGATTATGTTTCCCTCTCTGTCGTAATCGAGAGGGCATATGGCTTCATCATAGCCGTCGATCTCATCGCCGCTACGGTCCACTTCCCTGGCTCCGTGGCCAGAGAAATAGAAGACCAGTGAATCCCCTGCCTGGGAACCTTCCACCAACCACTTCATCGCCTGTACGATGTTCCGTTTTGTTGGGATTCGCATCGGATCCTTCTCTTCTCTGTCATCTGCATATGTATCCATGCACGCACCAAGTTATGCATACCGTATTAACATATAATCACCATCAAATATAATAAAGAGTTAGAAACTCAATATGCAGTTAATTTCGTTTGAAATTGATAGCTAAGAGTCGTTAGATGACAATTTAGTCAAATCTGTTAAATCATCTAAAAATTCTCAACTATCAACTTTACCTGAAGTTTACTGCACCTTAATCTATTAGGAGATAAAGATACCGGTGAGCATGCGAATGGAATGAATAGGGAAATCCAAATTGTGAATGAGGAAGTACTTGATGGAGTTGACATCGTTCAAAGAACCGTTAATCCTGTTAGAGCGTTTGGCATAACTGATTCCAATTAAGAGAGCCCTCTTGTTGCCATAGGGAGAAAAAGGAGGTGGCGGTGGCCTAATAAGTGAGTTTTGATGAGATATTGGTACTGCTGCATGGTTAGGGTGATGATTTACATATATAATGGCTGGTGCGTTATTCACCCAATACTGTGGTCGGTTTGGATTGTTATTATTAGCGCTTTTGCAATCACAACACAGTGTGGCAGAATTAAGAGCTCCTAATGGAACTAACATAGGAACTTGCTTCCCACACCCAATGCATTTCCCTATCGCCAGTCGTTTAGTACTTTCCATTATAATGTTGACTACATAAACCTCAATGCAACTACTTAAGAAGAAACTGGAAAACAAGTTCAATCTCTTTTAGTCATATATTATATTATGCTTTTGGAACATGTCTAGAATCGGATTCTATATCACTTTCTTTTATTTCTAGTGGACCTGGAACTTACTCATCATCAACCCCGGCCCCCGGCTATATACATATACTTATCACTATTCACTACCATGTTTGGATAAAGTTTCAAGAGAGAATCTAATCAAGTCTACATTGCCGGTGCATCAAGATAGATAGGTATCAATCAAAGAATAATATATTGGTGTTTGCTACGGTATGATGATAAATTTATGAGAACAACTACGGAACCAAAAGTATATCAGCCAAAATGTGTTTGGGTTCCATAAAAAATCGGGTTTTAGTTTGTGTTCCGTGATCTCAGGGGCGATTTTCAAACATATTATTCAAAAAGTGATTTTAATTAAACGATTTTGTTTACTTTTTGGCCGGTTACATTTTGGTTCCATATACTTTTCCTAAATTTATACGTACCGATACAATAAAAATAAAGACAAATAACAAAATGCCATGTGGATTATATTATCTACATCAGCATTTATTTTTTTTAAAAAAATATATATCATATCCATGTAAAATTAAATAAAAAAATATTTTTTATTTTTTCTAAATTATAAGGATATTTTAGTAAAAATATGGATATGATATATATTTTTTTTTTTAAAAATAAATGCTGATGTAATCTACATGATGTTTTGTTATTTGTTTTTATTTTTATTGTATCGGTACGTATAAATTTATCATCGTACCGTAACAAACACCTAATATATTTATAAAAACGCTACATACTATATATCCTGATGAAGATAATTTCATATTTGCATAGGAGGATCTATATTGTTTTATTATTTATTACTTGGTAAGAACCAAAAAGTTTGAGGATCTTCTCGAGAGGGGTTAGGAAAGTCATCCAAGGTCTCTTTTAGAGATAAAGTCATTGGTGCAGAAAAGTCTAGGGCCTTTGCATTAGTAGGGTCTTTATCTGGGGATGGTATCGCGACGGTGACAGGTAAGCAGGGTGATTCTCGTCCACCAAGTGTCAGTTTTACCAAGGAGGCAAAGAGCTGTCTAGCTAAACCTTATAAGGAAGCCATCGTGATCAAGGTGTTGGATAAGTATTATGGCTACACAGCTCTCATGCATAAGCTCCGAATAGTATGGCGCATCAAAGGAGGGTTTGATTTGTTGGATGTGGGATTTGGATATTTTTTGGTTAAATTTGATATTGCTGGGGATCGTGAGAAAGTCATTCTTGGTGGCCCGTGGTTGATAGACGGTCACTATGTTGCAGTAAAGCCATGGGATGTGGATTTTAGGCCATGCGAAAAATCCTTTGGATCAACGCTGGTATGGATTCGAGTCTCGGGACTTCCAATTTGGTGCTTGTCCTTGATAAGATTCGGAGTAGGCTAGCAAGCTGGAAAGGGAGTTTACTCAATCGGGCTGGTAGACTCTGCTTGGTTAATTCTGTTGCCGCTGCTATTCCCACGTACCAGATGCAGGTCTTTATTTTTCCGAAAGGAATCATTAGTAAATTGGAGTCTATGATGAGGAATTTTCTTTGGAAAGGACAAGTTGATGGAAGAGGATTGAATCTTGTTAGTTGGAAGGTACTGGTTACTCCAAAAAAATATGGAGGTTTGGGGATTAGAGATCCTTATTGTGTAAATATTGCTCTTCTTGGGAAGCTAGTTTGGACTTTTTTCCAGCAGCCAAACAAGCTATGGGTCCAATTATTGGATGCCAAATACCGATCATCTCTATATGACTGTTTTAGTTATCATAAGAACAAGGACTCTCCCATTTGGAGGTGTCTTTGCAAGGCTTGGAAAGTGTTGAAGGATGGGTTTGCTTGGTGTATTGGAGATTTGAACCAGAATTTTTGGTTTTTTAGCTGGAGGAGAGAAGGACGGTTATCTAATGAGATTTCAAGATGGTTTTGGGTTTATTGATCCACTGGTGCTCAAAATAAGAGATATCATGCATTGGAATTGGCGTGTTGACTTTCGTTTGATTATGAGAGATGCAAACATGGTGGCAGATACTATGGCAAAGATGGCGATGAAGTTACAACTTTCGCATGTGGAGCTTCTTTCACCTTGGAAGGAGTTTAAGAATAGTCTTAAACGGGACTGTCCCTCTATTTAAGCAGTTCCTTGTTTTGTTTCTTTTGTTTTTCTTTGTTTAATTTATTTCAGTCACCAAAAATTATTTATTACTTGGTTGTAAAGGGAAGTTGGGGAAAGAGAGAGGTTAGGCGTGGTTTGGTAGTAAATGGCCAATGGTTTCGTGCGGTCGTGCCTCAATTGCCCCTGATGGGGATCCATCTGATTCCAGCGTGTTAATTACGTATATGACTAGGAAAAATTCGTACAGCAAAATCAATTATCGATATTAAATTTATATCAAAATATAAAATATACAATAAAAATTTTAAATTATATATATATCTTCAAAACTAAAGCTGAAAATTTCTTATAAAAGAAAAAAAAAAAACTATATATATAATCACGCCAATCACGTGCCATAGGAATATTTATATGATAAGGTTCAATAATGCGTAATATATATGCTACAATGTTCTTCAGTACCAATTAATCAGACGCTTTAAAAAAGAAGTACTAGGGGCCAACTGAATTTGTGATATTTAGCTATTAATTAGTCATTATCAATATTTTTAATGGTGTGAGATAAGATCTAATGATATAAAATTAATTATTTTTTTTTATGGTTAAGTACTGACCAAATTTCAACAAAAATACTGATCTTTGAGCGCTATTATTTTGATAAAAAAATATTTTTTTTAATGAAAAAAGATTTTTTTTAGTGTGTTTGACAAATTTTTAGTAATAAAAGTAAAAGCACTAGAAAAATAAAAAAAAAAACATCTTTTTTGAAAAGTTGTAATTTATATTTTTTTAAAAGATTTTTTTCTTAAAAAAAAAACGTTTTTCATGTAATAAATAAACAAAAAAGTACTTTTATATTGTTATATCCAAACATACTTGATAGATAAAAAGATCTTTTTGTATGAATATCCAAATATAAAATTACTTTTACTTTTCTATAAGATCTTTTAAAAAAAGAAAACTAAAAAAAAGATCTTTTTTAGAAGTTTATACAAATAAGCCCTATGGTAGCGTTTGGTAGAGAGACAGAGACGGAAAGACTGAGACTGAGAGACAAAGACTAAGGCTGCGCTTGTTTATAGAGACAGGACACTGAGACAGGGACATTGAGACACAAAATCGTGTTTGGCAGAGGAGACATGGACAGAGACAATGTGTCCAGAGACACTGAATTAGTGTATTTTGTGTCCATTCTGACAGGAAGGACACGGAGATACTAACAAGGGACACAACTTATTTTTTATTTTTTCTTTCATTATTATTGTTAATTTTTTCATAATTATATTTTTTATTGTTATATTTTTCATCTCAAATTTTTTGAATGAAAAAAAAATGAGAATAAATTGAATTTTCATAATTTGTTCTAGTTTATCACCAAACAGAATACAAGAACACAATTTTGTGTCTCTGTCCATCAGTGTCTTGTGCTGTCCTGTTCTCATGTCTTGTCCTCTCCTGTTCTTAAAAACAAACGCAGCCTAAGAGATAGAGATTGAAATAAATCTCAGTATTCTGTTTGGTGCAAAGTAGGAGACAAAAATTGAAACAAGAATGAAGCTCTAATTTAATTTGTACAAAGGGTAAAATTGGAATTAATTAATTGAAATGAGAATATTTTAGGTATAAAATGTTATCAAAGTTTCAGTCTTCATCTCTAAAAATTTTAGTCCCTTGTGTCCCTACTTTTTGGAGGTACTGAAATACCGAAATTTTAGAGACAGAAACAGAAATTTTAGTACCAGTCTCTAAACCAACAAACATGATACTGAGTCTCAGTCTTTCAGTCTCTGTCTCAATACCTCAAAATAAACGCTACCTATATGTCTAGAGACAGGTACTTATTGAACAACTTGCAGTAAATAGTGTCCATGGTGTTAGAATATGAAATCTTTGACAAGTTCATCACCTGATACTAGATTTCTAGTTAATTAGTTGTGTATCTTCTGATGCGATTATTATCTACACTTGTGTAACTTCATAGGTTTATGGTATAACGTTATGTTATGAGATTTGTTAAAGTCGGTTCCTTGTTATTATGACTTCTCTGATAGTTATAAGCGTTTCACACATTTTGTCAATAAATCTGGCTATTTTTGACTGAAAAATGTTAGGAATGTTGTCATGGCAGAAATTATTTTTTTTTTATAGAAGTTACATTGGTGTATTAGCTAAATATTAAGAATGTAGGTGTTTGGCTGGGTAACGGGATTCAGTTTTAACACGCTGTGGGAACGTGGTGACAGGACCCAGAGGTGTGGATGGAAACATGCATGGGGGCGTGGTGAGGTAACTTGGAGTGACGGGTGGCATAGTCTTGACAACCTGCGAATCTTGACAGTGCAGCAGGGCCTGCGTGTCGTGTTGCCTCTGAATCTTAGTCAGCAAGATCTTCGCTCCTTTTCGAAGATTCTGGAACAACAAGGGGGCATGTTGCAGGTGGTTTGCATGCAGGGGATATCCCCTCACTCCGGTAATAGCAACGTTCAAAGAAACTCTATAAATTGAGTTTCTGGACAACATTTGTCATGCATGAATGCTTCACAATTTTACCCTGAGAGGAGAAGTTGAGAGGTTGAAGAAGAGTGTTAGAGTTAAGTTTTTTGGTGGTGTTGTTGAATGCTTCACAATTTTACCGTGAGAAGAGAAAAAGTTGAGAGGCCGAAAAAGAGTGTTAGAGTTAGGGTTGTTTGAAGAAAAAAATTACTAATTTGTAGTGATTAAAAATGATACGTAATTATACGACACCTTATTTGGACCATCCAGTTTATGTAAGTTCATTGATGTAAATTATAATTATAAATATTTTTTAATAATTTTTATTTATTTAAACTAATATTTAGTGAATAAATATGTTTTTGTTGAACCAGCCAAACAGGAATTTGATGGTTTGTAAACTGGATCCGTTGCTGACGTGGAATCCGATGGTCGAAAATTACTTACGATTCTACCACGTTTCTAGGATTGGATTGATAAGAGGATTTTACCTCTTATTAGCTGTTTTGGTGGAAAGGTGGAGGCCATAAACTCATTCGTTTGTATTGCCGGTCGGTGAGGTTACTGTGATATTGGAAGATGTCGCTCATATATTTGGCTTACCCATTGATGGAGAGCCTGTGAGCAGATAGACAGATAGTAGTAGCGACTTCCTACAGAGCCAGAGCATTGTAATATTCGGTCGCGAACCGGCTGTCAGTAGTTCTTCGAAATCTTATATAAAGTTGGGTTGTGTTCAGACTATTAAAGACGCAGAGCCATTGGACACCGAGGAGTCTATTAAGAGATATGTCAGATGCCAGAATTTTCGTTGTTGGGTTCGATCCTACTCACGGATAAGTCGACCGCATATGCCCACATGAAGTATCTACCATTGCTACGCAATTTCGAGCGAATCCATACTTATAGTTGGGGTCAACATGTCTCGCGCATCTTTACAGAGCACTATGTTGTGCATAACGGTATGATACTAAGGAGATTGATGACCCTCTCAATTTGTTTTTTGTTTGGGCATGGGAGCGACTGCCGTGTATTGCGCCCGTACCCAGACAGTCCCTTCCACCGGCTGAGATACCAGTTGACATGAGGTAAGAGTTTCTATTTTAGTCCTGCATTATATTGAGAATGCATATTTGATTGACGGGAGATGTTTTTTAATTTTTTTGATGAACCATGTTTCAGGTGGAGTCATTCATATCGGAGCAAAGCTTAGTTATCGAAGACCGTAGAGGTATTTAGGCAGGAGATAGACAACATGGACGAAGTAAATATTTATGGTTCGTATAATTATCGTATCCAAACATTAATATTAGAGTTTTAATATTCTAATATTATCTGGCAGTTTATATGGCGGCCGTACGAAGAATTGATCATACCCGACGAGTTACATGAACACCTTGAGGTGTGTGACATCATTGCTCCATTATTGTTGTTCGAGTGTGTCGAATGGCACCCTGGGAACCGAATGATGCGTCAGTTTGGGTATGCACAACCCCTCCCCCGGTAGTAGTAAGAGAAATTCCACTGAGAGAGCATTGCATCACTCTTTACTGAGTGCAGCTTTATGACTGGACAGCTTTACATGGGGATGGATAGAGGAATGGGGCAACCGCCGTAACACTCGGTTGCGGGATCTGCACCCCCTTCCGACTTTGGACTTTAGACCGTTGGTGGAGTACCGAGATTGGTACGTGGGTTCGTACGGACATCTGCTGAGATTGTCAGAGCACGTTCCTCAGCATCCATACCAGCCACCAGTCCACAGCCACCAGCACCATAGCCAGCACCTTAGGGACCACCTTAGTATGCAGTGTTTGAGCCGTTTCTTTATTGTATACCACAGCCACCAGACCACAGTCATGGTAGCCATGACAGTCACCACAGCCAGTACAACCACTATAGTAAGTCCAGCGACCATGGCGAGGCCAGTCATCACAGTCGGCATAGCCAGCATAGCGGGCACAGTCAGCACAGTCGACACTCTTAGTAGGGTCAGTCTAGTCGGCACTCTCAGCACAGCCAGTAGTGTCAGTCCAGCCGGCACTCTCAGCACAGCCAGCAGGATCAATCCAGCCGGCACTCTCATAACTTCTGATTGTAGTCGACTCTTCTAGAGATAGTGTAACTTCTGATTACTGCGACGACAGACTTTCTAGAACTATACTCCATTCCTATCATGAACTCTCCATCCTCAGGATCAGCAACACCTATAAAAAGCAGAAATCATCATTCATTTTAATCCATCCGAAATATAAATTTACAAAAATATATTATTCACTCATCACGTACCTATGTTTGGATATTCCGGAAATTTCGGTGCATTCATGGCGTCAAGATCCAAATTACACATAAAAGGTGGGACGTTCATCGATTGGCTGACTGCGGGGTGAACCACTTAGGGATGTCAACGGGACAGGACGGGGGCGAGGGATGCCTCCCTGGTCCCCATCCCCGCCCTCAGATTTGCTCCTCATCCCCGTCCCCATTTCCCGCCGTGGGGAATATTGCTCTCCATCACCATTCTCCACACTATTCCCCGCGGGGACCACATTCTCCATCTACATAATAGTTCTAACTAATTATTAATTTCCATATGAATAGAGTTGCAAGTATCTATCTTATACAAAAACTGCAAGATTTTATACAAAAAGTCTAAATGACACGATGGTGACTTCTTTCGAAATGACGCAATGGGGAATGCAACAACGAGACTACAAAAAAAGCAATATTTGTAACAAAAAAATTGTTACAAAAATTGAAATTTTGAAACAAAAAGATTTTGTAACAAAAAAAGGGGGCCGTTGCAGTATGTCCCGTTACAAAAAGTTTTTGTAATAAAAAACAGAACTGTTACAATTCAAAGTGATATTTTGTAACAAATTTTTCTGATACAAAAAACCAGAAGTCGTTACAAAAGTGGTAACAAATTTTGATATTCAAGCTATTTTTGGTGACAATCTATTTTTTCCTATCATAAAATTTTGTTACAAAATGTAACTTGATTTTGTAACATTTTTTTTTTAGTTACAAAAGTAAAATAATTATTTTGTAACAATTTTTTTAGAGTAAAGTATCGATTTTGTCCCCAACGTTTGGGGTAAGTCCTATTTGTGTCCCTAACGTTTAACTCGTCCTATTTGTATCCTTTACGTTTATAAAAGTGATTCAATGTTATCCTACTATGAATTATACTAACAAATCAGATTATATTTTTCAATTATTCTCACTTGGATGTATTCATTCTCAATCAGGTCTCACTTGGATGTGTTTGATTTTAATATTATATCCACTATTTGTGTTTAGATTCAATTATGTCCCTAAAAAAGTGAATTATGTAAATATTGTAGGAATTAGTTTCAACATTTGATGAGCTAGTTTTCGGAGTAGATCATCGATTTTATCCCAGACATTTGTATTCTAACTTCAAGAAGAGATTTTTAAAACTCAAACTAAAGCACTCATGATGTGTAATTGATGGCAGGATAACATTGAATCACTTTTACAAATGTTAGGGATACAAATAGGACGATTTAAACGTTAGGGACACAAATAGGATTTACCCCAAACGTTGGGAACAAAAAAGATACTTTACTCATTTTTTTAATTAACTAATATATTAACTATTTTACTAAACAAGTCTACATTTATATAATATGTAAAACATACATAATTCAAACATGCCTTATTTATCTAACATTGTTTTAAAACAAAATAACATTAGTGAGTACATTGATTAGTTCTACAAGTTAGATGTCTTGCACAAGTTCAACCAAAAGTTAAAAGTTCTAACATAGATTAGTGTCTCTATGAATCAAAATATTCTTGAGCCCTCAAGGTAGCATGTGGTCACCATTTCAGCACTCTTGTAAATAAGAAAAACCGAAACAAAAAGTTAGGTGCATAGTCAAAAGTTCCTTAAGTTCAAAAAGTTTCTAAATTTTCAAAACAAGCAAGTTTGTATTTACTTCTCAACAATTCAAAATGCCACAACAAGTGATACACATGTATGTGTAGAGCACATAATTAAGTAAATATCAATTACAAGTAAGTGGCATAAATTAAAACAATTTGGTATTGACTAAGTTAGAAACATAAAGAAACATGTAAGTCAAAGAACATTCAAACACCAAATTCCAATGAAGCATAAAAGTCACAAGGTTGAGACAAGACTTGAAAAATTCATGCCCTATATAACTTAAGGTAAGTTAGGCATGAATAAAATAAATCAAATTAGCCACATTGGTAGAAAGAAATCTTCAACCTTGTGAGAGCATGCAAAAGAGACTCTTTTTTTAAAAGAATTTTAAGTTCGTGGTCAATTTGAAAATTCACTTAAACTATTCAATGCATAGGAGTAATTTAGTATGAAAAAAATGGCAAAGAATGTTAAAGGCATGACCACAACTTGCAAAGAAATCAGAAATTATGTAGCAAACAAGGGTCTATTTTGACACAGAAATTCGTCAAATAGAACTTGTTTGCTCAAACAACACAATGCAGTTTAATTGATCAATCAAATAGGACAACAACCAAATAGTAAATAACAAAACTCGAAACTTCTAGCTTCCAACAACCAAAACAGTGAAGCACTTAGCCGGATAATCAATCAATTGAGCTTAGCAACAGTTGAAAACTAAAAGCAATTAAATATCAACTCAATCAATTAATTGAATCAAAGATGAATATTGAAAATAGATTAAGATAAATTCTGGCGGCATTTCAGCAGTAAATTTACCTATTTCACAATTTCAATCAATCAATTCAAATTTCATATGAATTCTTTGACAGTTAAAAACACAAAAAATCATAATGAATTCATAAGAAGCAAGTAAATAAGCAAATTCCAGCAAGAAAACATGAGGAAACAATTAAAATCAATCCAACCAGCAAGAAGCAGAGCAGCACTCAGCAGAACAGCAACCAATGGCCCATCATACAGCACCCAAAACAGTAAAATGAACAAAGGTAATGGATTCAGGCAACATTTTATTCATTGAAGTCAATAACCATTACACTTGCAAGCAGTAGGGACACAGCAGTTTATCCATTAATTCAACAAAAAATCAATCAAACCAAACTAAACGATTTCAGCAATAGATTTATCAATAAAACCAATCTCGGTTTAGCAACCATCATCTATTCCAACACAAACAACAATAACTCAGCAGCATTTTCTTTCTCATTGAATTTAAGAATCATTTAACAAGCAAACAATGAGGGGGGAAAATCAACAACAACCAACAGCAAGTATAGAGCAGCAATAACAACTTAATGTGAGAAATTATTCAACAACAAATGCACACACAATGCAATCACTATAAACACAAGTAACTATTCGAAAGGTATTTATGTCATTTCCAACAACATATTACACCAATTGAAACTATGATAACATTAAATGAATTCAACGACTGAAGCCATAAACAATTAACTTTAGAATCAGAAGTTCAGATCTTAACACCATAATCAAATTATTTACCCCAAAAACAGGCACTATTGAGAAGGATTTGCAGCTGTGTTTGACACAATCACATCTATATTTCCACACTTATGTAATGTTCAACAGCATATTCAACAGCATTTAAACAAATTTTAATAAAGGATAATGCACTCGATAAAAATGAATAGAAAAGGGTGCCCTGTGCGATTTTTTGAATCAAATTCTTTCTCTGTTGATCGTTGGAGACATGGCAAACAAGGGCCAAAACTTCAATTCCTTTAGCCCTAAGTTTCTCTGCAGCCTCTTCAACATTTTGCTGAAGAAACAAGGAAATTGAGTAACGAATATAATTAATTGGAGGCAAAGAGGAAGAGAAAGGGAAAAGGACCTGCTTGCGAGAAGATATGACGATGGAAGCACCTTCCAAGCCCAGCCTTTCAGCTATGGCGAAGCCGGTTCCAGAGGGCAGAGGCGATATGGAGCACTGGGGGGTTCAACCAGCAGCAGCGGTGGCTCCCCGTCTTCCCTTCTGTTCTCATTCCCTCACCCTCAGACCAGATCGGCGGTGACTGGGCTCATCAATGATGGCGGCAACGAAGGGAATCGGCGACAACGAAGATGGCCTGGACAACGGCAGCGACGCGACGCTTCTCCTCACGACGGCTTCCTCCTCGCGCGGTTCTGACAGCAGCTCGTGGACAGACCGAACGGCGGCAGCAACAGTACGGCCTTCTCCTCCTTCTCCTTCCTCGACTTGAACCTCTCTCTTCTCTGCGCGACACGACGGCGCGGCGGCAGTGACGTCCGTCGGCGCCGTCCTCACTCTCCCCTCCCCTTCTTCCTGTGAATCCCTCTCCTCTCTACCCTTTCTGTTTCTTGAGTTCGGTGCTGTTGTGTGTGAATGTTTCAAGCTTGATGAGTTTGCTGAAGGCGTTTAGGTTTGGGAGATGAGTGAGGGTAGATTAGGGTTTTGAGTAAAAATAGGTCTAGGGGTAGTTTTGTAATTTCAAATAAAAGTGGGGATAATATAGTAATTAAGAATAAATTTTACTCCAACAATAATAATGTATAAAAATACTATTTGTTCATCAATTTAACAAATTACTTTCAATAAAATATTCAAATCCAAAAATTAGAAATAAATAATTAATTTTTCTATTTTCCAAAGCAGTAATATTAATATTTTAAATATTAATTATTTAGTCCAAATCATATAAAATTCTTATTATTTTATAATTATCAACTTTATAATTTAAATATAGAAAATAATCCAATAATTATAAAATTGGATAATAATTCTAATTTATTTTAAATTCAATTAATCAAAACTTGCTCTAATTATCTTTAATAATATAATTTCTGAAATTAAGACTATAAATAACTATATGATTTGAGACTTGATCATAATAAGATTTTTCAAAAGTTCTGGGTCTTACAGATATGGTGGTGGTGATGGGGGCGGAGATGGAGGCAGCGACGGCTGCGAGCTTTAGGGTTGAAGCTAGCCTCTTGCACATTTTCACGAGATCTTTTCTCTCACACTGCAACAGCTGAGAGCTTTAAGATTTGTTTGGAGGGGGTTGAGAATTTTAATTATGTGTAATAGTGGGGTATTTTTAAAATTATGCAGGGAAGTTTTATAATTTGCCACAAATAAAATATTTTGTGTAAGTTTTTAAATTGAAATAAAATAGAATTATTTTGAAAAAAATATATACAAAATTTTTTTTACTATTAAAGTGTTTAACATTTAAAAAAAATGTTATAAAATATGCTTATATTTTGTGACAAATAATTAACTTGTTACAAATAATATTGAATTTTGTGACAAATAAATTTTTTGTTACAAAACAACTGGAGTTTTTGAAACAAAAAGTGATTTTGTTACAAAACAATTGGAGTTTTTGAAACAAAAAAAAAATGTTACAAAATATTTTGAATTTTTACAACTTATTTTTTTTTGTTACAAAATATTACAATATTTTGTAACAAAATACTATATCGTCACAAAAACTAACATAATTTGTAACAATAAAAAATTATTATTACAAAATATTATTTTTTTGTAACAATTTTAAATTTGATACAAATTTTTTGTTATAAATGTTCCATTTTCTTGTAGCGAGCCAAAGGACAAAGCAGTGGACGAGGTGGAAACGCGGCAACGGCAGTGGACGAGGTGGGAGACGCGGCAATAGAGAGGAGAATGGATACGACGGCAGAGTTACGAAAAGGAACGCCGCAAATAGAAATTACGACACGGTAAGGGTGATGGCACGGTGAGGTGTGACGATGCGGTGAGAAGGGTGGCGAGGGGGTGGTTACAGAGGGGTTGGATGGAGTATGGACAACGTTAGGGATCTCTGAATTGAAAAAGGGTTATGCAAATAAAGATTAGGAGTTTTGAGTTTCTATATATATATGTGTGTGTGAGAAATGACTAAAAAATATATATGAGAAATAAACTATTAAGGATAATTCAGGAAATTCATAAATTTCGAGGAATAGCGGGGACGGGGCGAGGATCCCCGCTCGGGTCCCCGCGCCTGCTTCGGGGGAATTTTGTCCCCCATCCCCATCCCCGCGGAAAAAATTCCCCACAATCGGATCTCCATTCGGGGCAGTCCCCGCAGGGATTCTCACGTCTCGAGGAGTTTTGCCATCCCTAGAACCACTACATTTTCCGCTGTTGCTTCGACTCCCACATCACCATCCTTGTTTTCATCGCCAGCTTCATAAGTGGCTTCGAAGTAGGGATGGCAAAACTCTCCGAGACGTGGGGATCCTTGTGGGGACTACCCCGAATGGAGATCCGATTGTGGGGAATTTTCCCCGCGGGGATGGGGATGAGGGACAAAATTCCCCCGAAGCAGGCGCGGGGACCCGAGCGGGGATCCTCGCCCCGTCCCTGCTATTCCCCGAAATTTATGAATTTCCTGAATTATCCTTAATAGTTTATTTCTCATATATGTTTTTTAGTCATTTCTCACACACACATGTATATAGAAACTGAAAACTCCTAATCTTTATTTGCATAACCCTTCTTCAATTCAGAGATCCCTAACGTTGTCCATACTCCATCCAACCCCTCTGTAACCACCCCCTTGCCACCCTTCTCACCGCATCGTCACACCTCACCGTGCCACCACCCTTACCGTGTCGTAATTTCTATTTGAGGCGTTCCTTTTCGTAACTCTGTCGTCGTATCCATTCTCCTCTCTATTGCCACATCTCCCACCTCGTCCACTGCTGTTGCCGCGTTTCCCACCTCGTCCACTGCTTTGTCCTTTGGCTCGCTACAAGAAAATGGAAATTTGTAACAAAAAATTTGTATCAAATTTAAAATTGTTACAAAAAAATAATATTTTGTAATAATAATTTTTTATTGTTACAAAAGAATAATATTTTGTAACAACATTACAAGTTGTTACAAAACATGATAATATTTTGTAACAGCCTGTTTTATTTTGTTATAAATTATGTTAGTTTTTGTAACGATATAGTGTTTTGTTACAAAATATTGTAATATTTTGTAACAAAAAAAATAAGTTGTAAAAATTCAAAATATTTTGTAACAATTTTTTTTGTTTCAAAAACTCCAATTGTTTTGTAACAAAATAACTTTTGTTTCAAAAACTCCAGTTGTTTTGTAACAAAAAGTTAATTTGTCACAAAATTTAATATTGTTTGTAATAAGTTAATTATTTATCACAAAATATAAGCATATTTTATAACATTTTTTTTCAAAATGTTAAACACTTTAAGAGTAAAAAAAATTGTGTATATATTTTTTATAAATTTTTTAAAATAATTTTATTTTGTTTCAAAAATTAAATTTTTTTACATATTATTTGTATTCATTAATTTTTAAAAATTATAAATATTATTTTATATTCTTCTAAATAATTAATATATAATTTTTATTAATAATTAGATTTTTACACTACAAATTTTTAATAATTAGTGGAGATTTTTTAGTAAAAATTTTTAAAAACTTACACAAAATATTTTATTTATGGCAAATTATAAAACTTACCTGCATAATTTTAAAAATTCCCTCACTATTACACATAATTAAAATTGTCAACCCCCTCCAAACAAATTCTAAAGCTCTCAGCTGTTGCAGTGTGAGAGAAAAGATCTCGTGGGAATATGCAAGAGACTAGCTTCAACCCTAAAACTCGTAGCCGTCGCTGCCTCCATCGCCGCCGCCATCACCACCACCATATCTGTAAGACCCGGAACTTTTGAAAAATCTTATTATGATCAAGTCTCAAATCATATAGTTATTTATAGTCTTAATTTCAGAAATTATTTTCTTAAAGATAATTAGAGCAAGTTTTGATTAATTGAATTTAAAATAAATTAGAATTATTATCCAATTTTACAATTATTGGATTATTTTCTATATTTAAATTATAAATTTGATAATTATGAAATAATAAGAATTTTATATGATTTGGACTAAATAATTAATATTTAAAATATTAATATTGCTGCTTTGGAAAATAGAAAAATTAATTATTTATTTTTAATTTTTGGATTTGAATATTTTATTGAAAGTAATTTGTTAAATTGATGAACAAATAGTATTTTTATACATTATTATTGTTGGAGTAAAGTTTATTCTTAATTACTATATTATCCCCACTTTTATTTGAAATTACAAAACTACCCCTGACCTATTTTTACTCCAAACCCTAATCCACCCTCACTCATCTCCCAAACTTAAACGCCCTCAACAAACTCATCAAGCTTGAAACATTCACACACAATAGCACCGAACTCAAGAAACAGAAAGGGTAGAGAGGAGAGGGATTCACAGGAAGAAGGGGAAGGGAGAGTGAGGACGGCGCCGGCGGGCGTCACTGCCGCCGCGCCGTCGTGTCGCGCAGAGAAGAGAGAGGTTCAAGTCGAGGAAGGAGAAGGAGGAGAAGGCCGTACTGTTGCTGCCGCCGTTCGGTCTGTCCACGAGCTGCTGTCAGAACCGCGCGAGGAGGAAGCCGTCGTGAGGAGAAGCGTCGCGTCGCTGCCGTTGTCCAGGCCATCTTCGTTGTCGCCGATTCCCTTCGTTGCCGCCATCATTGATGAGCCCAGTCACCGCCGATCTGGTCTGAGGGTGAGGGAATGAGAACAGAAGGGAAGACGGGGAGCCACCGCTGCTGCTGGTTGAACCCCCCAGTGCTCCATATCGCCTCTGCCCTCTGGAACCGGCTTCGCCATAGCTGAAAGGCTGGGCTTGGAAGGTGCTTCCGTCGTCATCTCTTCTCGCAAGCAGGTCTTTTTCCCTTTCTCTTCCTCTTTACTTCCAATTAATTATATTCATTATTCAATTTCCTTGTTTCTACAGCAAAATGTTGACGAGGCTGCAGAGAAACTTAGGGCTAAAGGAATTGAAGTTTTGGCCCTTGTTTGCCATGTCTCCAACGATCAACAGAGAAAGAATTTGATTCAAAAAATCGCACAGGGCACCCTTTTCTATTCATTTTTATCGAATGCATTATCCTTTATTAAAATTTGTTTAAATGCTGTTGAATATGCTGTTGAACATTACATAAGTGTGGAAATATAGATGTGATTGTGTCAAACGCAGCTGCAAATCCTTCTGTTGACCATATTTTGCAAACCAAAAACTCTGTTCTTGACAAGCTTTAGGAGATTAATGTTAAGGCCTCTATACTTCTTCTCAAGGTAAATTAGTTCAAGCTGTCAAGTGTTTGTTGTTATGAGTTAATATTCTAATTGATGTGTTAACAACATTTATGTTCTTGCAGGATGCAGCTCCTCACTTGCACAAAGGTTCATCTATGGTTATTATTTCCTCCATTGCCGGCTTCAATCCTCCTGCTTCTATGTCTATGTATGGAGTGACCAAAACAGCCCTTTTTGGACTTACCAAAGTAGGTACTTCACTTGCCCTACAAAGTGTTCTTTGAACATCTAACAAAACTGCATATATCTTCTTGTTTTTAAGTGATAATTATTCGTAATATGCTGCATAGGCCTTGGCTGCTGAGATGGCCCCAAACACTCGTGTAAACTATATTGCTTCTGGTTTTGTGCCAACTAATTTTGCCTTGTTTATTACCAGTTATCAATCATTATCTTATTGCTCCCAATTTTGGTTCTTTAATTTCCATCATTATCTTATTGCCTTCAAGCTGTCATGTACTCAAATTTATGAGGAATCTGCAAAAAATCTTAATTATGTTAAATTAAAATACCTTTTAAGGGCCAAGGTTAGGCACTGTATATAGAGAATTTGATGGGGGAATATGTCACCAGCTTTAATGAAGTGACACAATTTTGATTGAGATAGGGACTAAGAAAGCTTTGAAGCAAATGTTGCATAATAATATTTTCTTACTTTATTAATGACCTATTGATTATTGATTATATATATTAGCTTTTTGTCATGGCTCCTTCAGGAATTATTGATTATTGAACCACTGTAATTTGGTATTTAACTTTGTGCAGGATAATTTTGGTAGACTGCACGATAGGAGCAAAGAAACACCCAAAGTAATGAAGCAACTTGGTTGCCATCAACAGTTCATGGATCAGTTCTAATTTGAAACTTGTACAAAATGAGACCTTGCTTTCTGATTGGAAGCAGTAACAAGAGCGTGATGTCGAGATTATGAAAGCTCAGTCTAATGTTGTCAATATCCGCACGGTGAGCCTTCCAACATCTTTTGTCCTTTATTTAATATGCCTTTATTTATTTATTTTGTTTTGTTTTGCTATTCTCCTTTTCTTGATTGAATTTGTTCAGTGACTAGTATGTTGATTGTCGTTGTACACTAGATGCTCTGGCTTACCAAAGAATCTGGATATTTTTTACTTGGTTTTATATAAATACCAAGTGTCATGTGTTACTATTTGTTATACTTACCAAAGAATCTGGATATGTTATACTTGGTTTTATATATTCTCCTAATTTCTTTTTTGTGCTAATTCTTTCCTTTTTAATACTCAAATGGATGGTATTATTTAATAAACATTCTAACTATGTTCAAGTTGTGCAATTCTAACTATGCTAATAAATATGCTAACAAGTTTTTATAATTTATTTTTTGTGTTTAATAGACAAAATAGATCCATATGTTGTGATACAATACAAAGGGCAAGAGTAAAGGAGCACAGTTGCTAAT
>NC_029794.2:9726932-9731424 GCF_000816755.2 Arachis ipaensis | reverse complement strand
CGGCGGTCCGGGCCGTCTTCGTCATCGCCGATTCCCTTCGTTGACGCCGTCGTTGATGAACCCAGTCGCCGCCGATATGGTCTGAGGGTGAGGGAATGCGAACAGAGGGGAAGACGAGGAGCCACCGCCGCTGCTGGCTGAACCCCCCAGTGCTCCATATCGCCTCTGCCGTCTGGAACCGGCTTCGCCATAGCTGAAAGGCTGGGCTTGAAAGGTGCTTCCGTCGTCATCTCTTCTCGAAAGCAGGTCCTTTTCCCTTTCTCTTCCTCTTTGTCTCCAATTAATTATATTCATTACTCAATTTTCTTGTTTATACAGCAAAATGTTGAAGAGGCTGCAGAGAAACTTAGGGCTAAAGGAACTGAAGTTTTGGCCCTTATTTGCCATGTCTCCAACGATCAACAGAGAAAGGATTTGATTCAAAAAACCGCACAGGTCACCCTTTTTTATTCATTTTTATCGAATGCATTATCCTTTATTAAAATTTGTTTGAATGCTGTTGAATATGCTGTTGAACATTACATAAGTGTGGAAATATAGATGTGATTGTGTCAAACGCAGCTGCAAATCCTTCTCAATAGTGCCTGTTTTTAGGGTAAATAATTTAATTATGGTGTTAAGATCTGAACTTCTGATTCTAAAGTTAATTGTTTATGGCTTCAGTCCTTGAATTCATTTAATGTTATTATAGTTTCAATTGATGTAATATGTTGTTGGAAATGACATAAATACCTTTCGAATAGTTACTTGTGTTTATAGTGATTGCATTATGTGTGCATTTGTTGTTGAATAATTTCTCACATTAATTTGTTATTACTGCTCTATACTTGCTGTTGGTTGTTGTTGATTTTCTCCCCTCATTGTTTGCTTGTTAAATGATTCTTAAATTCAATGAGAAAGGAAATGTTGCTGAGTTATTGTTGTTTGTGTTGGAATAGATGATGGTTGCTGAATCGAGATTGGTTTTATTGATAAATCTGTTGCTGAAATCGTTTAGTTTGGCTTGATTGATTTTTTGTTGAATTAATGGATAAACTGCTGTGCCCCTGCTGCTTGCAAGTGTAATGGTTATTGACTTCAATGAATAGAATGTTGCCTGAATCCATTACCTTTGTTCATTTTAATGTTTTGGGTACTGTATGATGGGCCATTGATTGCTGTTCTGCTGAGTGCTGCTCTGCTTCTTGCTGGTTGGATTGGTTTTAATTGTTTCCTCATGTTTTCTTGCTGGAATTTGCTTATTTACTTGCTTCTTATGAATTCATTATGATTTTTTGTATTTTTAACTGTCAAAGAATTCATATGAAATTTGAATTGATTGATTGAAATTGGGAAATAGGTAAATTTACTGCTGAAATGCTGCCAAAATTTATTTTAATCTATTTTCAATATTCATCTTTGATTCAATTAATTGATTGAGTTGATATTTAATTGTTTTTAGTTTTCAACTGTTGCTAAGCTCAATTGATTGATTATCCGGCTAAGTGCTTCACTGTTTTGGTTGTTGGAAGCTAGAAGTTTCGAGTTTTGTTATTTACTATTTGGTTGTTGTCCTATTTGGTTGATCAATTAAACTGCATTGTGTTGTTTGAGCAAACAAGTTCTATTTGACGAATTTCTGTGTCAAAATAGACCCTTGTTTGCTACATAATTTCTGATTTCTTTGCAAGTTGTGGTCATGCCTTTAACATTTTTTTCATACTAAATTACTCCTATGCATTGAATAGTTTAAGTGAATTTTCAAATTGACCACGAACTTAAAATTCTTTTTAAAAAAGAGCCTCTTTTGCATGCTCTCACAAGGTTGAAGATTTCTTTCTACTAATGTGGCTAATTTGATTTATTTTATTCATGCCTAACTTACCTTAAGTTATATAGGGCATGAATTTTTCAAGTCTTGTCTCAACCTTATGGCTTTTATGCTTCATTGGAATTTGGTGTTTGAATGTTCTTTGGCTTACATGTTTCTTTATGTTTTTAACTTAGTCAACACCAAATTGTTTTAATTTATTCCATTTACTTGTGATTGATATTTACTTAGTTATGTGCTCTATACATACATGTGTATCACTTATTTTGGCATTTTGAATTGTTGAGAAGTAAATACAAACTTGCTTGTTTTAAAAATTTGGAAACTTTTTGAACTTAAGGAACTTTTGACTATGCACCTAACTTTTTGTTTCGGTTTTTCTTATTTATAAGAGTGCTGAAATGGTGACCATATGCTACCTTGAGGGCTTAAGAATATTTTGATTCATAGAGACACTAATCTACGTTAGAACTTTTAACTTTTGGTTGAACTTGTGCAAGACATATAACTTGTAGAACTAATCAATATACTCACTAATGTTATTTTGTTTTAAAACAATGTTAGATAAATAAGGCATGTTTGAATTATGTATGTTTTTACATATTATATAAATGTAGACTTGCTTAGTAAAATAGTTAATATATTAGTTAATTAAAAAAATAATTTAGTAAATTATGCATGCAATTTGTATTAAAAAAATTATTACAAAATAATTATTTTACTTTTGTAACTAAAGAAAAAAATGTTACAAAATCAAGTTACGTTTTGTAACAAAATTTTATGATAGGAAAAAATAGATTGTCACCAAAAATAGCTTGAATATCAAAATTTGTTACCACTTTTGTAACGACTTCTGGTTTTTTTGTATTAGAAAAATTTGTTACGAAATATCACTTTGAATTGTAACAGTTTCATTTTTTGTTACAAAAACTTTTTGTAACGGGACATACTGCAACGGCCCCCTTTTTTTGTTACAAAATCTTTTTGTTTCAAAATTTCGATTTTTTGTAACAATTTTTTTTGTTACAACTATTACTTTTTCTTGTAGTCTCGTCGTTGCGTCCCCCCATTGTGTCATTTCGAAAGAAGTCACCATCGTGTCATTTAGACTTTTTGTATAAAATCTTGCAGTTTTTGTATAAGATAGATACTTGCAACTCTATTCATATGAAAATTAATAATTAGTTAGAACTATTATGTAGATAGGGAATGGGGTCCCCGCGGAGAATGGAGCCCTGTGGGGAATGGGGATGGAGAGCAATATTCCCCCACAGCAGGGAATGGAGACAGGGATGGAGAGCAAATCTGAGGGCGGGGATGGGGAGCAGGGAGGCATCCCCCGCCGCCGCCCTGCCCCGTTGACATCCCTACTTCGAAGTCCTCTTCGATGTCACTGTTCATTCCTTCGTACACTGTAGCTCTATCATCCTCTATATCTAAATCATTTTGAATCTCATCTGTCTCTACGTCTTCAAACTCAACATACAGCTCAATCTGTGGCTGTCGCATTTGAGTCTGCCGGTGAATTTGGAATATATTCTGCATACTCTCTTCATCAATGATCGGCATGATATCAAACTGTATTAGACCACCAAAAATTATAATCGGATTCCGGTACAATATACTGCTCACTCTCATCAATATACTGTTCTCCATGCTTTGACAGAGACCGTTTTGAAGCTCGATGAACATCATGGTGCATGGAACCACAAACGAAAATGGATTCTGACACACAAACCTCACTCCTTCATGAGTATTTCGTATAATCTCGCCATTGCGATACACTATCACGTTTGCGGTACCCTCCATTACACTAGCAACACACTCAAAGAACACTCTTCCTCGCAATGAAAATGGTACCTGACTTTGCCTTATATAGATGAAGCACTCAGCACACCCACCCCCGTGTTGCATCACCAACCAACCAGCCTTCGACACGTATAACACGCCCTCCCCCCGTGCTGACTCAGCACGCCCCCATGTGTTGCAGACTCATGCAACCAGACTTCACGCCCACCCATATGCTAACTCAGCACGCCCCCTCATGTGTTGCAGTCTCGTGCAACCAGACTTCATCAAGTGGTATTCACGTCCACCCATGTGCTGACTCAGCACGCTCCCCATGTGTTGCAGTCTGCATGCAACACGTCCCCCGCATGTTGAAAGTGCATTCTGATACCCACCAATCTGTAAATACACACTGCACCCATTTTAAACTCAAACACTAAATTTAAACTCATAACCAAATTATTTTGCTTTTACAATTTTACATATATTTTGAACGAAAAAATAATTCTCAACTACTTAGCGTTAAGTTTCAAATAAAAGTATGATTATGTAAGTTTCACTTAAATTAATCTATTATAAATTATTAATTTTACAATTAAAATGTCTCACATGTTATTTTTTATTACATTTGAAATTAATTTTTTTTCTCAAAATTAAAAAGTTCTCCCTTTTTTTTTTACCAAAGATAGGATACTCGAACCCGCAACCTCTTAAATGAGTATGGAGAGATTATGTCATTTGAGCTATAATTCATTGGCAAGATTCTCCCTTCTTTCCTTTTCCTTTTTCTATCTCTCTTATTCCTTCACCCACTCTATCGTTCGTAAATATCATTATCAATGAGTAATTATAAATTTGACCATCAAAATATATATTATGACGTTTTTTAATTAC
>NC_029794.2:9713428-9726906 GCF_000816755.2 Arachis ipaensis | reverse complement strand
TAGATAATGAATCTTAAAATTAATTATTAATAAAAAATCAAACTCTTTTACATAAAAATAATAACTTAAAATCTCATTATTTGATTTTTTTTTATCTATACGAAGACTCTGGTCTTCTTAACCGATGGAAACTTTTGTCCTTTACGATAAATTTTTGTAAAAATAATTTGATTTTATAAATTTTTTGTGCCATAATCTATAATGTCATGACAAAACTGACATAATTTAAAAGATCTATATTTTCGTAATGTTGTTACAGATAAAAATACTAATCTCGTGTTTTAAAAAATAAAAAATATTTTATATTTTTAATTAATCGAACACTTATTTGTATAAAGAATCAGAAGCTATTTAACGTTTACTCTAATATAAATGTTGATACTTTGTTCCTATGCTCCCAAGGAATTGGATTAGCAAGTTATTGAGGATTAGAGAAGCCACATAGTTGAAGAGTACAATATCCTTATTAATGAGTATACACGTGGAGTGAGGCAACGGTTATTACGGTTATAGTATAGTTGCCCTGTTTCTGTTTGAAGGCATAAGTAACAAGTAACAAGTAACAAAGCAGCCACCTTCACATTAAAATAGGCTTCGAATAAATATCAAACTTTTCAGATGACGATATCTGTGGCTCCTGCATAGGATCAAGATTCAAGTTGTTAACTACAAGAGAAAGGCATAAATAAATAGGTAGATGAGAGTTGATTATATTACATGAGCATATTGCAGGCGAGATTCCATGGCGGCATAATCTTGGTAGTTAGGACCAAACTGTCCTTCCTTAGCGTCACGGATGGTGGAGCGCATAGCATTCAGCAAGCGGCCATAAGTGAGTTTAGCTTCATCTTGCATGGCTTGAATGAAACTGTAAGTCAACGCTCCACTACTTTCCATGCCGCTAAATGCCTAATCAACTTCTCTTTTAGTTTTTAACGGTAATTAAAAAGTGAACAACTGTTAAAACTCACATGCAGATATCTTCGCATAAAGTTACTAGTCGAGAATCATTAGATAGTTTAATATGTTTGACTAAATTGTTATCTAACAATCTCTAAACTATCAACTTTATGTAAAGACAAAAACAACTGCATGTGACTATTTATCTTGTTTATTACATACTAACCGATGTATCTGCCGCACTTCCATCATCATCACAAGCCGAAATGCAAACAGCTACTCCTCCATTTTTTAGCCATAGAAGATGGAGGAAGGAACAAGAGGTTCTTTGAGGACGAAGGGACATCCAAATAAGGGCTTCCCCCCAGGAATGTATGCTATATAAAATCTTTCTATTAACCGGTCAAAGGAAGTGACTTGAAGTGAAGGAATTCTCCTCACCGACTCAGTTTCTCATCGTTAGAGGGGCTACTTTCTATTAGGGCAAGTCGTTCTATGAAATAAATGCTTTAGATAGGCAAGGAGCGGTAACTAGAGTTCCAACTAGGCCTGCACCGGTTGAAGAAAAGTCATCGAAGTCGGCTGTTTACATCCATTCTCCTGAAAGAGACGGCAAAGCTGAATAGGAAAGGGGAGGGGATCTGATTCATTATCATTAGAGGTGATTAACTGATATAACCTCTTCTCTTCTTTAAAATCGCATCTCTCAAGTGAGAAGAAAAGGCCCCCCCTTATTTTTCTCATTGCGGTGGGAAAGCAAGGTATTCAAGGACCCAAGCTTGGGGCATTCCCTCATGGCATGTGGCCCCTTGCATATTTATTTAGCACCCACCTCTGGGCACATATGCTTTCTTCTTCTCCTCGTAGTCCGGCCTACCATCGTTTGGCTTTCCATCACCACCCTTGGCAATGGCTTTTCCCCCCTGTCCTTGATGTTTTGGATGTGATCTTGTTCAGGCCAGAAGAGTTCAGAGTCTAATCGCAGAGAACTCATACCGTCCCTTGAGCCTATAGATAGAAGGTAGGCCTAGACTTTAAGGTGAATACGTCTTTCTGTGATCTTACGGTAGCGAGTTTCGGTAAGTTCAGTAAGTGAAGTGACGAGCGAAGGTGTACAAAGTCTATGACTCACACGCTTAGGCGGGTTAGCATGAATTTTAATGGTTAAGGGTGGTCAATTGTTAACCCACCAGTAAATGTATGACACCTGACAAATGAAGTTATGAATCATACAATACTTAATTAACGCTAAATATGTACAACTTGTGGTAAGTCATCCATTGTTATGTGAGAGCAAAATTGGAAAGTGACACCAAAAGATAAGTGATGATGGTTGGCCGGCCGCTGTTCCTATGGCGATCACACATCTCTATCTACGACAATGGTCAGTCGTTGCACCTCTTATTGACACGCGTTCTGCGCAGAGTCCCATCGTAATTGTTCTTCTCATTACAAAAAAAATGTTGAGTACTGTTGAATTTACTATTAGATTTATTCTGTCCGATGGTAATTATCGTCGGCAACCGACTACCAGCTCAAAAAATCAATTGGTTCCTAGCGAATTTTTTCGACGATAATGTTGGCGCCAAAACATGTTGTTTTGCACCATGTTATCGTTGGATTATTTCTACGATAATTCCGACAGTAATGTCAATTTTTTTTTGAATTTGAAATAAATAGTTAATTTTAATTTTAAATTTAAATTTTTTCACACGATTAGTTGATAATTCATAAATAATACAATGTGCAAATTAAATAAAAATCAAGTACACCAAATGAAGTGCAGCTACAACAAAGAAATTTTAAATTTAAGTAAACAAGATAGATGATATAAACTACCTAAAAAGGTTTAAAATAGAAACAATGAAACTAATTACCGCTCATTTCTCAAACCAGCGTTGCCTGGTCTCAGCGGGGATCTTCGTGTAGCTGGGCCAGGACTGGTCGTAGATCAACTTGATGACATCTCCTGAGTACACGCGTTCGAGTTCGACAAAAATCTAACAACAACCCACAAATAAGAATCAACCCTAATCATTAAATCTAGAAAACAGGAATGAGGAATCATAATTATGAAAACTAGAAAATAATAATCAGCAATCCAAATCAACCTAAATCTACAAAACAGAAATCAGGTTTCAGGAACTTTCAGCAATAACAGAAATCATAATCATGAAAACTAAAAAACAATAAATAACAATTAACACTTAAATTAACTAAACTAGAAACAACTCAGGCACTTTCAGCGATAACTATAAATAAAAAATACATGAGCATTGAACGTGTTACTTATCCTATGTCGTTATCTGGCCAAATGCGCAACCGTGTGGTGAAAAGAAGACAGAAGGTAGTTGACTTGCTTACTTGTTAGAGTAAGGAAGAAAGAAGGCTTACAGGCAGGGACTTAGAAGAGGGCTTCTTCCTTATTAGCTAGCTTCGCCGGACTGACTTCAGGTTATAAAGGAAGGGTTATGACTACCTTGAACTCACTCATTTGGGCGCAACTTTTACATTTATTTTGGGGAACAAAAGACTCCCCCATGATCTGCTCACCATACATAACTTTTCACTATAGAACCTATAGGCAGCCAAGAGTCATACCAGAGAGACCTGAAGTCTTCTTCCAGCGCTTCATAGTCTTTATCGTACATTAGTAGGGCTGCTCATCAAAAAGGTTTCCCAAGTCGTGTTGCAACCAGATGACTCCATCTCTCTCTTGTATTGTGTCTTGAATCCTCAGAATCGGTGTCTGATGGTCCTCATCTCCGCTGGAATATTAACTTAACGTTTTTTTTGGCTTCCTCCCTGGTACTGTATGGGCCGTCTTACAAGTGCAGGGTAACACCCTGGGCCGGATCTACTTCATCGACTGTGTGCTTGCCGCCCAATCCTTCCCAACTCTGGCCGCCTGTAGCTAATTCCGAGTAGCGTCTCGTAAGCACCTTCGTGCTGAGCCGTCAGATGGGCAGGTGATAGAGGGGAAACATCTGCCACCTCACTTCTGTGACTGGACTCCGAGGCCGCGACATTTGTTGCTCGAGTTGGCGTCACCATGGATGCAAGCTGCTGAGCGATCGGAGGCGGCGATGGACAGAGGCACGTAGTTGGGGTTAAGGACCATGATGAATGCCTGCTCCGCTAAACCCGTAACCTGTGGCGTCACCGGCGTGGTCGGAGTAGAGGGAGAGGATCCAGAAGTTCCGGGGGTACCCGAAGAAATCTTCTCTCTACCCCAATGTTAGACAAAATATAATTTTTATAGGAAAATTATAAAAAGAAATAATTAGTTGTTTGGTAATATTCCTATATATAATATTTATATCTATTTTAAATTAAGTTAGATCATTTGATAGTTGGTTATTTATTTAAATTTTGAAATTAACAGCAAGCAAGAAGTGCGGGAACAGCTACAAGAAATTCAAATTTCCTGCAAGTGGTGTACAAAGAGTAACTGCCCATTGAGATTAGGCTAGTCTATAAATAGAGCTTTAGGAACACGTTATAATGAGTTCAGTTCTTCTTGGAAAACACTTAGAGACCCAAAACGCTCTCAGCCCCTTGGCATCACAGAGTAAAATTGGGAATCTTAAGTAATTCCTCTAAACTCAAACACTTGTACTTTGCTTTTTTCCAGTTTTTATTAATAAAATTTCTTTACTTTTACGTCTTTTTCTCTGTTACGTTCATGTTTCTTCCTTTATCTTCTTTTTAATTTCCTATTTCTTTTAATTTCTGCATTTTACTTTGCCTCCGACACCTTGTATGTTTTCCTTTTTATCTTTAATCTTACTTTCGAAACTACAATTGAGACTTTGAGACACCCATAAAAGGAGTCGTTTCCGCTCCTTGAATTAAGATTGTGAAACAAAACTCGAAAATTGTTGATTTATTTGTTGTTAACAATGGAACAAAAATTTGAGTAAAACACCCAACTACGTCTATGACCACGACCAGCAACTTGATCCGCAGCATCTCTGCCTGTCGACATGTCTGCAAATAACAATCATCAACGCACAATTAACACAGTTAGACAATTTCAAACACTTCAACAATTCAAGACCTAATGTATTTAATTTAACCTAACTTAATCAACCCAAATCTATTAAGATTAGAAAACTAACACTGAACTGATTCAAAATTGAAAGTGAAATTTTAATCAAACTTAAACTAAATAGAACTAAAATTAAACAATTATCAAACAATCTCAACAACAATTTTTTAGCAAAACAGTCATCAACGCAGCAATTAACACAATTAGATAATTCCAAACACTTCAACAATTCAAGACCTAATGTATTGAATCTAATTTAACTTAATCAACCTAAATCCATTAAGATTAGAAAACTAATCCTAAACTAACTTTGAAACTGATTGAAAATTGAAATTGAAATTCTAACCAAACCTAAATTAAATTAAACTAAAAACAATTAGCAAACAATCTCAGCAACAATTTCTCAACAAAATAGTCATTAACGCAGGAAATAATAAAATTAATGAATTCCAAACACTTCAACAATTCAAAACGTAATGTATTGAATCTAATCTAAATTAATCAAACTAAATTATAAACTCTAAACAAATTCAAATTACAAATCCAAAAATCACAATAGCATGCTTAATTATCTATGAACCAAGAGAAATCTTAATAAAAAAATTTCTAATTTTACTCTAAATCAACCTAACAACAAAAAGTAGTTTAACTAAACCAAATTACTAACGAAAAATTAAAATCTAATTAAACCATAATAAATTTAAAATAGAGAAGATTAAATTGGAAATTAACAAAATCTCAAAACCAACCTCAGAGTAAGAAGAGTGGAGCAACGGTGGAAGTTGCGGCGGTGAAATGGCTCACTGGAGTGCGCCTCGGTGGGGAGAGTGACGAACGTTGCGGTGGTGGAGGCTTGGATTGCAGTGGAGGTTCTGCTTCCCCAAATCCACGTTGAGCGCAGCCGGCAGCAGAAGTTTTGGCTCGCTGAGAACAGTGGAGCGGCGGCGGAGGCAACGGGAGGCGGCAGAGAACCAGCAGCGAAGGTGGAGACAATAATGAGAGAGAGGGTGGTGATGAAAAAAGAGAAGGGAAAATTCAAAATGGGAGAGACAAAAGTTCGCGCTATCATCTAGAGCACGGTCACCGTCGATTCCGCATGTCCAAAATGCAATGTTTTACTAAATAATATTATCATTGGATTTATCCGCCAGTAAATTTGACAGTAGTGGGAGTACCATAATTTTTTTTCCGTCAAATATTATTGTCAGAACATCAATTTCAACAATAATATTTGACAGTTACGAGTTTATAGCCAAATCTTACGGTAAATTCGACGACAAACTCACCATTAACGATCGACGCTAAATTCAACTATACTCAACGTTTTACTTATAGTATCTCCAATTCTCCTCACCGAATCCCAACGATTCACTTCTTGCCCTCACTGACGCGCTGCACGCACACGCTCCGTGTAGAGCCCCACCGGCCACGACAAACGCTCTTTTCCTCGCTGAATTCCAACGATTCACTGCTTGCGGCGGCTTGCAGAACCCACCCTTCTAATAGTAGACACCCGTCACAGCTCGAACCCTAGTTCTTCATTCCCTCAACACAGAACTAAGCTTTCAACACATGGTTTGGAGATCTTTCAATTTTTTTCAAAGGCCGTTACCAAATTTTCCACCCAATTGCATTATGAAATTTTTGCACTTTACTTAATCTAATTTTGTGTACCAAATGATTTACGGCTCTTCATTAGTCGAGTTACATGTCATTAGCATAGTCAAACACTATTTCCATAGATTCAAAGGTCACACATGTCGTTCCTACATGAAACATTTTAGCCACCATAGCTACGGACAACACTTAGCCACCACAGACCGTACTATATATATAAGGGTTTTGCTTAAATTACAACTGCATTAGAAACTTCATCATAAAAAACTTGCTAGCTTATTGGTTAGCTAACACAGTGAGGCAACGGTTATTTCGGTTATGGTAATAATATAGTAGTTGCCCTGTTTCTTTTGTCACAGTAAAATGGGCTTTGAATAGATTTCAAACATGTGAGATGACGATAATTGTGGCTCCTGCATGCATGCATAAGGCATTTCAAAATTAGGATCAAGTTTCATGTTGTTATACTTATGAACAAGCTAAGAGGAAAATTACATGAGCATAGTGCAGGCGAGAGTCCATTCTGCCATAGCCATACTCTTCAGCTTGATGACCAAAATGTCCTTCCTTAGCATTGCGGATTGTGGACCTCATGGCATTCAGCAAGCGCCCATAAGTCATTTTAGCTTCACCTTGCATGGCTTGAATGAAATTGTAAGTCAAAGCTCCTGCACTTTCCATGCCGCTAAATGCCTAATCAACCAAAACATAATCCTCAGGCTTTTTGTTTTGTTAGAAATATAGTCATTCATGTTCCTTTTCTTATCAGCTTAATTTTGGAAAGAATTCGTTTTATAATTTGGTATCAGACTCATAAAAAAAAAATTACAGTTTTTGAAAAAAAAGTGGTTTCATGACTAACCGATGTATCTGCCGCACTTCCATCATCATCACAAGCTGAAATGCAAACAGCTACTCCTCCATTTGTGCCTTTGAATGCACCTCTCCGGGTTCTGTGATCTTCCCATCCATAATAACCTTTTCTGTTTAAATAATACAAATTAATCAACTTTTTTTTTTTTTGCTGATGTAAAAGTGTAACTAACTAACTAACCGGTTCATTCTGCACATGAAGGGTAAATCAAGAACAGTGCCGCTAAAGCATGTATCAACAAGGGCGTGGAGCTTGGCGCCACGTGGCAGAGGGCGGACGATGGTTGCGTTGATCTCATCATCAATTATCTTGCCCTCATGCTCATAATCAACAGGGCAGATTGCTTCGTCGTAGCCATCAAGCTCATCCATGTCATGGTCCACTTCTCTGGATCCGTGACCGGAGTAGTAGAACAGCAATGAATCCCCTGGCCGGCAACCTTCTACCAACCACCTCATCGCCATTCTCATGTTGTGCTTTGTTGGGATCCTTAGTGGGTTTCTCTCCTCCGGATCATCTCCACATGCACAACATTTCTTAGTATTATAAACATAGAAGCCACCAAATAAACGAGATCATTCCTTAATAACTACTTAAGTTAAACTTACTCAAGCTTCAACTTTAAAATTAGGCTCAATTGTTAATTGAGGAATTCTCAAGTCCCTACAGAAATTGTGCCCAAGTGGCCAAAATGTGAGTTGGTTAAAGTGGGACCCACCCCTTTCTATTTGATTTCAGCAAGTGAAATATAGGCCTTATTTCATTGCCTAATTTGAACTATAATCATCAAACCATAGGACATAACAATGAAACATGTAAATTATAACAAACTAACAAGAATAACAGCTTTTTAAGATATGAAACATTTGACATGTCTAAGGTGCATTTATCTAGTCTATAATATATATATATAAAATTGAGAAAGTCTAGGAGGCAGCAGTTTTATTGAAATTTGGGTAGCGCTTAACCATAAAAAAAATAAGTAATTCTACATCATTAGATGTCATCTCATTCCATTAAAAATATTGATGATGGCTAATTAATGGCTACACATCACAAATTCTGCTGCCCCTAACACTCCTCATATATAATTAGGTACCTGTGAGCAAGCGAATGGAATCGGTAGGGAAACCCAACTTGTCAATGAGAAAGTACTTCATGCAGTGAGCATCATTCACAGCACCTTTGATCTTGTTAACTCGCTTACCATAGCTAATACCAAACAACACAGCCCTCTTCTTACCATATGGAGAAGCAGGAGGTGGCGGTGGCCGGGGCGGGCAAGGCCTCGGAAAGCCAGGAGCCAAATCGATGTAGGGAGAAGTTCTATTTGGTAAAGGGTAGTTAGGTTGTGGTTGTGAATAGTCTTGGCAGCCATAACACAGAACGGAAACATAATAGGCTTGCACTGGCACCAACACAGGCCTTCCACATTGCATGCATCTTTCTCTTCTACATGCCAACATGATGATGATTTTGAGCTTTGAACAATGTTAAGAACTTGAGAAGGAAAACATTATTAAATTAAATTCAGTTTGTTGTTGTATATATTGTATTGTAATATTCTATTCCTTTCGGTTGGGATGAGACATATCTAGAATCAGATTCTGCTTGCCATTTTTTTCTCCAGTGGAATGCGAATGTATCAACACATCAATATGAATATAATTTGAAGAGAGAATCAAGTCTAATTGCTTGCGTGGACTTTCCTTTGCACAATGATAAGTAAATACATAGGATATATCTTTTCCTGTTTGATCAAAGTCTTTGTGACAATGGATGGCCCAAAATGAAAAATCCATTGGGAGGGTTCAATGGATTTGCACCACAGGAAAAGAAGCCTACTTTCAAATTGTGCTGTTTGAGCAGAATAATCCATGCACACTTATTAAGTTTTCATTTTATAATGATGACTAAGAAGGGAAACATTGCTACAGCCCAATTCACCAGTTTAATTTCAAATAGCATTCATATTAGAACAAGGAATTCTTTGTGTAGAGAGAGATACATCATTACCAACCCTGTACATGGACTTAGAGAACTTTTCTGGGACGTAACGATTATCATAGTCTTTTCATGAAGTTCTAACAAATTGACTACAAGCTCTCTCACATTGTAGTGGACCGTACATGCTTTGAAGAGTAGTTTTGTCTCTTCATTCATAGTTGAAGGAAAACCGTGGTTCATTTCACAAACACACATTGTTAGTTCGTTCCTTTCCCTATACCTTGTATTTGATCAACGAAGAATCGAGTAGCTTCAGTTTCAACCCAGAAAACGTGCTACTAATAATGCATCCCACGTGTCTATGACTATGCTTCTGTTTATTATTCTCGCAATAAATAATCAAGAAACGGATTCCATAGTCTTCTTTTTTAATAGCTGCCCAAAAGACGTAAATTCTACATTAGTTTTTCCTCCTACGGTATTATACAATTATGGTTGGTTTCATTACCTCAGTGATGTTTCACCGGGTGTAATTATCGGATACACCTAGTGATTAGCTATGTTAGGAAGTTCAAATTCACAGGCCTTAGTACTGTACTAAACATAACATAGACTGCAGCAGAAAATATTACAAGTTTACGACAGAGTATCATCAGTTCCCGAGTATATATATAGAGATATATACAGGACCATGTGTGATTACAAACAGGGATAAATTGATCATTGCCACAATTAACGATACCATCGGCACCAAATGTTGAAAAGTTTCTTCTGGGTCATCTTCTACTGATCTCTCATGGATCATAGCTTCCAAACTAAGAGGCTACTAGTTTGAAGTTAACAGGAAATTAAATACACTTCCCTACAACTGCAGCCATTACCGCAACTGTGAATCAGTAATTACCAGTCTAATATGGTTACCATTTGGTGATCAACTGTCCAACACATTAATTTGACCAGAGATTTTCGCCTTACAAGCTGGACACATGAATCCAACAGAATCAGGTTGTATTTCAGAATTAAGGGCATCATGGTTGAACTCTATTCCACACCAAACACACACAGTTGTAAGCTGCATAACTTCTTGTGATTCAACCTGAACTGAGGAGGGATATGTTGTTTCCATCACTGTTTTGTTTACCATATCAGTTTGCACATCAGGCAGTGAAAAGGAATCTTGAATACTTGTAGCATCATGCTCAGTAGTACTGATTTCATCCAATTCCTGGAACCGCTCCACATTTTTATACTCATGATCTTCAGTACAAGATTGTTTTCCTACCTGTCAAGAAGCAATGGAAACAATAATTTTCAAGGTTACACATCAGCACTACTGACTAGGGTGAGACATGTCATAGCAGGGGTGCACATGGTAGCTACTCCAAGACACACAAGGAGCTGGAAACATATGCTAGCTAGTAAAGGGCAAGAAGACATCATGCAAGCATATCTGCCCAATCAGTAAAGAATTTCTATTCCTGGGACATCCAAATGATCCAATAGAATCACAAACAATGGACTTGTTAATCAACCAGGAAAAAACAAAGGAAGTGTATTATTCCTTGTCCACTACAAAAGGCCTGCATGCTAAATCTCCAGAGGACTATGTACCATGTTTGGCCAAAAAAACCAATGGTTATGGATCCAGAAAAGCTATACTCAAAAGCTGTATATGAAATACAATGGTTCAATACAAAATAAACCTCAATAGAGAAAAACAGCTGGAGCTAACAATAATATCCCACATGCCATGCATGCATGTCATATGAAAGACCTCAAATCAATCACTTTCTAGGGTGACCTTGATCTAATAGGGTACTCCTTAGTTTTTCAACATATAAGATCCCCTACAGAAAAGGCATCCCACAGGTTATGCCTTATACCTTATCAGAGCTGAAAGCAGGAGAGCAATACAAAGATTGCATTTGGGATATAGGAGATTTAGAAACCCTAGAGTCGATCACATTTTCTTCAGAAGCTGGCATTAGCATCTCTTGAACATTGGTCCTAACAGGAACATCCTTGCAACCATCTGAACCAATTTCCAATTCATTCTTATTATTGTTATCTTCATTAAACTTAAACTTTTCTTTGATATTAGAGCAACAAAAATTTTCATTCTCCCCAGAATCTGATATTTTGTCCTTGCAAGATAAAATAAGCAAAGGGTCTTGAGAAGCTCCTCCCATATCAATCCCAGACTTATCAAACACTTCAACAGATGGATTACCATTTTTCTCATTTACACATAACAAACCCGTGTGATCTAGACAAGTAACCATCTTTGCATCAATAACTTGGCTATCATCATCAGTTTCCTCTTCTTCCACATCCATGTGTAACTCTGGACTATCCTGCTGATTTAAAACTTGAACAACATTTGTTCCATTTAAGCTATCTTCCATTTGCTGTTCTGACTCAAAGTTTATATCTTGATCCAAGCTACAAGCAGCAACTTTCGAAGCAGGCTCCATGTCACAATCCTCCATGATAGAGCTCTGAGCAATTTCAATAAGGGCATCCATCCTGGAGATTCTTGAAAGCAGCATGTCCTCCCTCACAGGAGACTTGTCTGTCCGTTGAACATTTTCCAGACCTGACGAATCTTCAGCCTGCCTCACATTACTCCTAACATGGATCCCCACATGAGAACTGTAGCGACGCCTTTCTGAAAACACCTTGTGACAGAACTGGCACTCAAACTTTCCATCTTTAATTATAACTCCATCTCCAAGAGAAGATCCAAGCCGATATCGTCTTGTTGTTCTCTGGTGAAATGACAATAAGTGCTGCAAGTATGAATCCTTCTCGTCAAAGGTCACATTGCATTTGTGACATTCAAATAGGTCATGTATTTCCACGTCTGCAAGATTTTCCAAACCCAACAAGGCCAATTCCATCCCACGTTCATTAGAAACAGAAAAACTAGGTACATCTGAGTTAGCTACAACAATCTGCCATTCACGTTGATCCTCATGGGCAACACCTGCAGACTGCATTATAATGGATAAATCACACGTCATAAAATCATAATAGATCAACAGCTGCAGCATGGATTACTTACGTGTTCAGTGATTGCTCTTTGTTCCTGCGGCAAATTCTCACTCCTATGACCGATTTGCAACGGTGCATCACTATGGCCAATAAGAGACTGCAAATAGGAAGCAACTTCTCTACAAGACATAAATTGCTGTCCACTAGGGCTGGAGAACATCACAGAAGAAAAAAATAGTAAACATAAGCCCTAGAAATTTAACAGTACTGAACATAGAAAATTTCTTAGCATCAACAAATCGCAAATTATGCATACCAAAGGACATAACTAATTTTCAATTTTATAGCAAAGAACAAAGTTAGGTGTGTCTTAACTCTTAACTATGTCAAGAATTTCGCAAGCTTATAACAGAAAATTCAAATTGCAAATGAAAATTAACATGTATGAAAAGGATTAACTTCATTGTATTGAACCTTATGTATCTGCGACAATAGATCCATGCGCGACCATCCTTTCTCTTCAACCCGAGAATAAGCTTCCAACCAAGCGGCAATGCGTCACCGAAATTGGCAGCGTCCACAATCCTCCTCTTCCTCCTCCTGCTTCCCCACTGTCCCTCTAAATCCCTCAGAAACCCTAACAGCTCCTCCTCTCCCTGCAGTCCGTCAGTCCGCCTCCTCAGCTCCTCCGCAAAAGGATCCTCCGCCTTCGCTAGATCCATCAGATTGATCACCACTCCGTTCTTGTTCACAATCTCCATCCCGCTGTAGGATTCCTCCAAGTTCACCTTCACCTTCGGCTTCCGCCCTCTCTTCCTTTTCCTCTCTCCGAATTTCACCATAGCGAGCTCTCCTCTCCCTTCGCCAGCACCACCTCCGTGGTAGGCGACCAGCGCGGAAGCGGATGAAGGCGGAGCGAACACGACTTGGTCGAATTTGGGATCTTCCCTGATAAACTGTTTCAGATAATCGATTATTACACGGTTCTCGGCATTTCCAAGGTCATCGGAAGGGAGAGAAGGTAGCTTAGCGGCGGGGAGGAGGCCGGCAACACGGCGTCGGCGGCCGGTGGGAGAGGACTCGGGGCGGCGAGGA
>NC_029794.2:9697683-9713362 GCF_000816755.2 Arachis ipaensis | reverse complement strand
TTGAAGAGAGACGGATCGATTTTGGGAGTAACGAGGTGGCGACGAGTGGAGTGGAGATCGAAGGCGGAGAGGGAGGAGAGAGACAGGGCATGGAGCTCCGACTGTGAGAGAGTTGTAGTGTCTATCCGAGCCAGGGATTCTAAGTTGAGAAATTGCTGCTGCGGTGGCGGCGCCGGCAGCTGCGAGGTAGCTGCAGTGGCGGTGGCCATTTTACGGCACGGCGGCGATGAGATCCGCTTTTGTTTTGTTAGCTGAGCGAGGCTGAAGAGTGAAGATTTGACTTCGAACTTGGAAGTTTGACTAGCTGTAGCTGTCTTATTTAATTTTGGTTGGTCTTAAATTTTCATCCAAACCACGTTTAATGGATCATGTTAGAATTATGTTAACACAAGTATGGAAAAAGGATAGGAAGCTGTTCACGTATACCACCGTACTTTATTAGAATATTTTTGTTCCCATCGTTTCGACCATTAAGATTTATAATAAAATTATATAGAAGGATAAGATGAAAGTGAAAATTTTGTATGTGAAATATTTTGTCTAGAGAGCATGGTGAAGCTGCAACTAATTCTTTCTTTCACCCATAAAGTGAAAGATAAAATTACAGTCTAGTCCTATAACAATGTGCAGCTTCAACCAGCTTATATTGGGAAGAGCTAACGATTGTGATAGACTAGCATATGCCATGAATAAGTTCCTTTTGAACAAGCATTAATTTTACGATAAAATAATTATTATTTTAGTAATATTATTTAATAATTATTCAAAAAAATGTTATATATATACATGCTTTAATATTTAAACTTTATTAATGTTACGGCCTGGCCCAAAACTCACACGGGTCAACCCGACCCGAGTTCCCGCCGGCCCAATGGTGCACCCTCCGCCCGACCCGGACACGCGTCCCGTACGGCTTGCACACAGCCGTGGGACAACACCTTTGAGAATATGGGCCTGCCCATTGGAAGGGCCCACAACTGACATGTATATAAGGGGAGACTGGCTCTCCCCCCAAGGTACGTCACATTGACACATCATTCCCTCTCCGCCTGCACATATTCTGACAAGGGCGTCGGAGTGTCTTTGCAGGTGGCACCCCCCTTCTCCATCAGAAGTGCTCGGGACCTCGCCCACCCGGAACCAGGAAACCACAACCAGACGAGCTTCTCCACCATCCGAAGCGTTGACCTCAGGATCCTAACCCGAACCGTCCGGTACCCGATTTACCGAACATTGGCGCCGTCTGTGGGGAACGTTCATGGATTTCGTGCTGGTCCAGACCGGGACTGGTTCCGAGGTAGCGCCTCCCATACTCGGGGGAGGCGCCGTCGCGACGGAATCCCGGCAGCAGCAACGGTCCCCCCCGAGGGATGCGACGCAGACTCACGAGAGACGCCCCTTCGAGGGGACGGGTGACAACCACGCCAGGATAATGCAAGAACTACGCCACAGAATGCAGGACTTAGAGCGCAGGCTAGCAGAAAGAGAGCGCGACCGACGCTCCCCAGAGCGGAGCCCCACCCGTTCCCGTTCGAGAAGCCGCTCGAGGCGCACGCCGAGCCCCCAATGGGAGTCGGAGAGCACTGGGGAACGGATACGCCCCAGAAGAAGAAGTCGCGACCCCATTATCTACGCCCGACACGAAAGACGGCGCGCGTCGAACAGAGGCAACGAGGAAGCCCACCGCGAGAACAATGAGTCGAGAAGAACTGCCCGAGGACCCGTCATAATAGGAGCGACCCTTTTCCACCGCTCTGTACTCGAGGTCCGATTACCAAAACATTTCGACAAGCCGATAGACATGAAGTATGACGGAACACAAGACCCCCTGGAACACTTGACGGCCTTCGAGGCCAGGATGAACCTAGAAGGGGTGGGAGACGAGGTCAGATGTCGCGCTTTCCCGGTCACCTTAGCGGGCCCGGCAATACGGTGGTTTAACAACCTCCCGCAAGGCTCGGTGACCCAATTTACCGACATCAGCCGCGCCTTCTTGGCTCAGTTCACAACCAAGATTATCAAAGCCAAACACCCAATCAATTTGCTGGGGGTGACGCAGAGACCCGGAGAGCCGACCAGGAAGTACCTGGACCGTTTTAACGACGAGTGCTTGGAAATTGACGGTCTGACGGACTCAGTGGCAAGTTTGTGCTTAACGAACGGGCTGTCGAATGAGGATTTCAGGAAACACCTCACCACGAAGCCCGTCTGGACGATGCAAGAGATCCAGTGCGTGGCCAAAGAATACATTAATGACGAGGAAGTCAGCCGGGTCGTGGCTGCCAATAAACGGCAGCCCGCCTACAACCAACCCCGTCACTTCGAAACCAGAGAAAGACCAAAGGAACACGCCAAGGACGGCGGTCCGAGTAAACCATCCAAACCGTTCCCCCGAGTCGGGAAGTTCACCAACTACACCCCCCTCACGGCATCGATCACTGAAGTTTACCAACAGATAGCAGAAAAGGGGATACTGTCGAGGCCCCGACCGCTTAAGGACAGGACGGGAGGAAACAAGAACCTCTACTGCGAGTACCACAAGGGTTACGGGCACAAGACCCAAGACTGCTTTGACCTAAAGGATGCCCTCGAGCAAGCTATCAGGGACGGCAAACTCGCTGACTTCTCCCACCTCATAAGGGAACCAAGGAGACGCAACCGGGACAACGACAACGAGGACAGATCCCGACCAACAAGACGACGACAGGAGCCGGAGGGTGACGACCACGGTCTCACGGTGATAAACGTGGTGACGGCCAGGAATACCGCCCCGAGGTCGAAATCGGCGCAGAAGAAAGATGCCAAGGTCTTAGCGGTCTCCACCCCACCTGTTAGAGGTCTTAAGGGTCTCCCACCTATCTCTTTCGGCCCGGAGGACCAATGGTTTGACGAAGTGCCGGAAAGTCCGCCCATGGTCATCACGGCTAGGATCGGAACTGGCCTCATCAAACGAATCCTGATAGACACGGGGGCAGACTCAAACATCATGTTCCGAAACGTTTTCGATGCCCTGGGATTAAGAGATTCCGACCTAACAACCCACCAGCACGGTGTGGTAGGGTTAGGAGACCACTTCATCAAGCCAGACGGAATCATCACACTCCCGACCTCTGTGGGACAAGGGCAAAGACGAAGGACAATCATGGCAGACTTTGTAATATTACGAGATTCGACGGCCTATAACATCATCTTGGGGAGAAAGACCATTAACGACCTGGGGGCAGCCATCAGCACGAAACTACTGGTGATGAAGTTCATCACCGATGACGGATCCGTGGGATCCCTCCGGGGCGACTTGGAAACGGCGGTCGCTTGCGACCATGCCAGCCTTTCTCTCAGGAAAAAATCCAAGGAGGCGTCAGGGGTTTTCCTGGCCGACCTGGACGCCAGGGTAGACGACAAACCCAGACCAGAGCCAGAAGGAGATTTGGAAAAGTTCAGAGTCGGCGAGGAGCACGATAAGTTCACATTCATAAACAGAAACCTCCCACACGAAATAAAGGAGTCTTTGATGGAAATGATCAGGGCTAACGCCGACCTATTCGCCTGGACGCCTGCCGACATGCCAGGGATAGACCCCCAGCTCATGTCGCATCACCTGGCCGTAAAGGCAGGAGCCAAACCGGTGGCCCAGAGAAGGAGGAAAATGTCGCAGGAAAGGGCAGACAAGGTAGCCAAGCAAACGGCCAGCCTCTTAGAAGCGGGATTCATCCGGGAATTGGATTACTTGACTTGGTTGTCGAATGTGGTTCTGGTTAAAAAACACAACGGGAGGTGGAGAATGTGCGTAGACTACTCTGACCTCAACAAGGCTTGTCCCAAGGACTGCTACCCCCTACCTAATATTGATGCGCTTGTCGACGCGGCGGCAGGATACAGATACCTGAGCTTCATGGATGCCTACTCAGGGTACAACCAGATACCGATGCACCGACCCGACGAGGAAAAAACGGCGTTCATAACGCCAGGGGGCATCTATTATTACAAGGTAATGCCATTTGGCCTAAAAAACGCAGGAGCCACATACCAAAGGTTGATGAATAAGATATTCAGTGAACTCCTGGGCAAAACAGTGGAAGTCTATGTAGATGACATACTCGCAAAGACCGCCCGACCTGACGATCTCCTGAGTGACCTTAACGACGTTTTCTCGTCCCTACGACAACACGGCATGAGGCTTAATCCACTCAAATGCGCGTTCGCCATGGAGGCCGGAAAATTCCTAGGCTTCATGATCACTCAAAGAGGAGTGGAAGCCAATCCCGAAAAATGCCAAGCGGTCCTTCAAATGAAGAGTCCGAGTTGCATCAAAGACGTCCAGAGACTTGCTGGGAGATTAACAGCTTTGTCCCGTTTCCTCGGCGCATCGGCGGCAAGGGCCATACCTTTCTTCAACTTAATGAGAAAGGGAATGGCGTTCGAATGGACACCAGCGTGCGAAGAGGCATTCAACCACTTCAAGCAAATCTTGGCGGCACCACCAGTCCTCGGGAAACCCAGAGCCGGAGAACCACTCTACCTCTATCTATCAGTAACCGAGGAAGCGCTTGCCGCGGTCCTCGTTACAGAAGAAGCGAGGACACAACAGCCCGTCTACAGGGCACTCAGGGCACTCCAGGGACCAGAGCTGAGGTACAGTAAACTGGAAAGACTGGCGCTGGCGCTCCTAGTATCCTCCCGAAGGTTAAGACAATACTTCCAGAGTCACCGTATAGTTGTGAGGACAGATCAGGCGATTCGGCAAATACTGCAAAAACCTGATTTAGCTGGTAGGATGATGACCTGGGCCATCGAGCTCTCACAATATGACCTACAGTATGAGCCTCGACACGCAATCAAGGCCCAGGCAATGGCAGACTTCTTGGTGGAGGTAACGGGCGATCCTCCCGAGGAAACGGGCACACGGTGGAGGCTTCATGTGGACGGAGCCTCCAACCAAACGTCCGGAGGAGCAGGGGTTATCTTGGAAAGCCCAGCAGGGGTCATCTATGAGCAATCGACCAAGTTCGAGTTCCCAGTGTCGAACAACCAAGCAGAATATGAGGCTCTCCTAGGCGGACTAATGCTGGCTCGGGAAGTCGGGGCGACAAGGGTCGAAGTATGCAGCGACTCCCAAGTCGTCACATCGCAGATAAACGGAAGCTACCAAGCCCGGGACCCCCTCCTCCAAAAGTACTTGGAAAAGGTTAAGCAAATGACAAGCCAGTTCCAGGAGGTCATTATCCAGCACGTTCCGAGAGAAAAGAACACACGAGCAGACCTTTTGTCGAAGCTTGCGAGCACAAAGCCAGGATCGGGTAACCGGTCGCTCATCCAGGGCATGGTGAAGGAACCAACGGTCGCCCTCCACCTGACGGAGTCGAGCCCCTCATGGCTAGACCCCATTACCAACTTCTTGGAACTCGGCAAGTTGCCTGAAGATGAGAAGGCAGCCAAAGCTTTAAGAAGGGAGGCGGCCAGATACGCAATCATACAGGGACAACTATTCAAAAAGGGACTCAGCCAACCCCTATTGAAGTGTTTGCACCCGGGGCCCCATTCCCCGCGGGGACCCCATTCCCCATGTACATAATAGTTCTAACTAATTATTAATTTTCATATGAATAGAGCTGCAAGTATCTATCTTATACAAAAATTGCAAGATTTTATACAAAAAGTCTAAATGACACAATGGTGACTTCTTTCGAAATAACGCAATGGGGACGCAACGACGAGCCAAAGGACAAAGTAGTAGACGAGGTGGGAGACGTGGCAACAGAGAGGAGAATGGACACGATGGCAGAGTTACGAAAAGGAACGCCGCAAAAAGAAATTACGACGCGGTAAGGGTGATGGCACGGTGAGGTGTGACGATGCGGTGAGAAGGGTGACGAGGGGGTGGCTGCAGAGAGGTTGGATGAAGTATGGACTGCCTTAGGAATCTCTGAATTGAAGAAGAGTTATGCAAATAAAGATTAGGAGTTTTGGGTTTCTATATATATGTGTGTGTGAGAAAAGTCTAAAAAACATATATGAGAAATAAACTATTAAGGATAATTCAAGGAATTCATAAATTTCGGGGAATAGCGGGGACGGGGCGGGGATCCCCGCTCGGGTCCCCGCGCCTGCTTCGGGGGAATTTTGTCCCCCATCCCCATCCCCACGGGGAAAATTCCCCACAATCGGATCCCCATTCGGGGCAGTCCCCGCAGGGATCCCCGCGTCTCGGGGAATTTTGCCATCCCTAACTCGCGGGCATGAGCGAAGGGGTCGAGAAAGACCTGATCGAAGAAACAAGGGAGATCGCTCACCTAACAGAAACGGCGCTGAAGCAAAGAATAGCCCTGCGTTACAACGCAAGAGTCCTCAAACGAGACTTCGAAGAAAGGGACCTCGTCCTGCGACGCAACGATATCGGCGTCTCGACCCCAGGGGAAGGCAAGCTGGCGGCAAACTGGGAAGGTCCCTACAGGGTTAGGGAGGTACTCGGTAAGGGCGCTTACAAACTCGAAAAACTTGACGGCAAGGAAGTACCCAGAACATGGAACGCAGGTAACCTAAAGAGGTTCTACTCCTGATCCACCGGCTCACCGACCAGGGAGTCTAGCCAAATAGTTAATATTTGCCCTGTCCACATAGTTAATTCATCTTGTTTGCTTACTTTGTCAAATACTTGCCCAACTGACGAATAGTTTTCACTTGTTCAAATTTCTTAATTGTTAAAACTTTTTTACTCCACGTCTGTTTCTCACGACCAAAACTTAAAACGGCACCCCGGGACTGATCACCCCGGGAGCCAGACGGCTCATACGCCTTAACCAACTCGACGACTACGCGACCGAAACGGTCCGAATTACTGCCAAATGCGAAAACGGCAAGACGGGCACAAGAAATAAGCCCGGCCAGAGTAAACGGTAACACGGTAACGGCAACACGACAAAATAATGAGACTAGCAAGAATCATAACAATCAAACGACGATAACTCATAAAGCGTCAACATACGGAACGGACAAGTAAATTGTTCAAGACAAATAAAACGACAAAATGTCAACAGGGCGCTCAGCAAATGCGCTACAAAATATCCTAAGTTACGAAACTTCATTTCCTCGGCATATCAACAATTTTTCCGTCCTGGATAGTTTTGAAAACACCAATTGACGACGTCTCGAAATCAGGAGCAGCAATCTTCAGCTGAGCTTTCAGGGCGTCCTCGGTCATCAAGATGGCATTCTTCCCTTGTTCCTTGGCCACCTTAAGCTTCTTTTTAAGCTCAACGGCCTCTGCCTTAGCGGCCTTCGCCTCCGAGATAGCCTGCTCCCGTTCCCTCTCCAACGCGACAACCCGACCCTGAGCGGCGTTCAGTTGACCCTCCAATGTCATCTCACGCTCAAGAAGCCGGGCCACGGTCTCGTCGGACGCCTTCAACCTCTCCGCAACAAACGAGGACTTCTCTTCAGCAGCAGTAAGCTTCCCCCCCATTTCGGACAGTTGACCCTGGAGGAGTTCAACTTGAGCCTTAAAATCATTGTTCGCCTTAACAGAAGACTCAAGCTTCCTCCGAAGCGCCTCCATACCGGATAACTCAAACTCGGCCTTCCGAGCTATCACGGCCCCACGAAGCAAGGTGCGATACATCCACCTCGCCTGCCCAGACAGCTCGGTTGCATGAAAATGCTCTTCTGTCCCCGGTATCAGTTGGGAATCAATGAACTTAGAAGCATCAAAATTCCTCTCCATTACGGTAAGGACCCCTTCCGGGCTAGAAGACATCTTTCGCTTCTTAGGAGTGTGGATAAGCTCCACGTCACTATCCGGTTGAGGGGTGTGAGTCGCCTGCCCGTCAGCAGGTCCCTCCTCATGAAAAGGGGAAGCCTGACCCCCCGAGCCCTGCTTTCCCGACGCTTCGGTATCATGAGCAGGGGAAGCTTGGCCCGTCTTTTCCCCTGATTGGCCCTCCGACTTGCCGGCGTCCTTCTCTCCGGCATTCTCATCATCACTAGCATCAAAAAAGGTCTTCATCAGGTTCTCAAGACCAGTCACGGTAGCAGACATTTCCACTGCGATAAACAACAAGAACGTTAGCCGTCAAACCGACAAACATAAAAAGCAAGAAACATATGCAAACAAGAAAAGGAACTCACGAATATAGCTCCGGCCGGCCTCCCGTTCACCCATGAGAAGGTGGGGGTTCACGGGATTCTTTTCAAAGATAGCTAGAAGAACGTCCACTATCTGTTTATCTACAGCCGACAACCTCTTGTACGACACTTTCACAAAAGGATTCGACCCCGCGCCAAAGCTCCAGTAAGTCTGGATAAGGCGCTCCCCCTCTAACGACAACCAGAAGGGATGGCGACCCTTGACGGGACGAACCTTGAAATACTTATCTTTGAAACCATGGTAAGAATCCTCAAAAAGGCTAAAAATCTTCCTACCCTGGGCAGCACGGAAAGAAAGAAACCCTTTTCTTGCTTTCCCCTATTTGGAGGGGTTGGTAAGGTTGAAATAAAAGAGAAAAACGTCCACCGACGCCGGTAGCTCCAAGTACTCGCAGACCATCTCGAAGCAGCGGATCGAAGCCCAGCTGTTCGGATGAAGTTGAGACGGACAGACGGATATCCGGTTCAGCAGCGCCATTTGAAAATCGGAGAACGGTATCCGAACACCGACTTGTGTGAACATGGACTTGTAAAACCAAATCCAATCGGGGACGCGAGGAGAATGAAAATTGAGCTCATAAATACGCTCACGAGGAAGCGGGACAATGGCCTCGTAGTTGGCCTTCTCGTCAGTACCCCCACACAGGTAACCGGCTTGCCGGAACTCCGTCAATTCCTCCAAGTCCATCTGGTTGGGAGAACTCCTTATATCGTCTGTCACCCAAGCATACGGGTCGTAAGCCGCAGCGGATCCGGAAGACCGGGAGACAACGCGAGGCATACCTACAGCGGGGTACCACTCCGTTAGTCTATGAGGTCGGGAGCCCGAAAAAACTCAGAACCACGCCTTTTCAACTCAATCATGACCAGATACGGCTAAAAACTACGCCTACCTCACAAACCACCCAAAAAAGCCTATCCTGGAATGGTACCCCTTTCCTAACCCACCTATCCCAACACTGGAAAAACCTCTTGACAAAAATAAAACCAGCCATGCAGTAGATGCAAACAACAAATCACACAATAACAGAGCATAACCCAGATACCAGAAGAAAGAAACCAGAAGATTACCTGGAGCGATGAAGGAAATCTGGGCTGGAAGTTGAAGCAGGAAGGAGTTCACGCAGGAAGCTTTGGATGTTAGGGAGAGAAGAAGTTAGAAATGATAAGAGTGGGAGGTGGATAGGGAGAAAACTGTTTAAAAACCACCCCCAAAAAAGCGCGAAAGGAAGCAGGGGTAAGATAGTCTTTGCACACGGGTTTTTTCGAATCATTATGAGCATTAAATACCCAGCGCGGAGAACGAAACGGCAAACAGATACCACAGCAGATCAAGAGACACGCGCACAAGAGACGCGTCCCTCCCACGATCCGCCGACCCAATGACAACGCACGAAGGTAAACGTCACGCGCCACCCATGGCCCCCACGACCATCGCTGACGCGTCGGGGGCACTGTTACGGCCTGGCCCAAAACTCACACGGGTCAACCCGACCCGAGTTCCCGCCGGCCCAATGGTGCACCCTCCGCCCGACCCGGACACGCGTCCCGTACGGCTTGCACACAGCCGTGGGACAACACCTTTGAGAATATGGGCCTGCCCATTGGAAGGGCCCACAACTGACATGTATATAAGGGGAGACTGGCTCTCCCCCCAAGGTACGTCACATTGACACATCATTCCCTCTCCGCCTGCACATATTCTGACAAGGGCGTCGGAGTGTCTTTGCAGGTGACACCCCCCTTCTCCATCAGAAGTGCTCGGGACCTCGCCCACCCGGAACCAGAAAACCACAACCAGACGAGCTTCTCCACCATCCGAAGCGTTGACCTCAGGATCCTAACCCGAACCGTCCGGTACCCGATTTACCGAACAATTAATATTTACTCAACTTATTTTTATATATTACTTAATTATTATACAATCTATTCATAATATATACATACATATTTAATAATTTAGTAATTTGTTATACTTCGCAGGTCGCGACTAGTGGCTATTTACTTATGCTATAAATATCTATCTGTTATCTATCTCTTAATCTCCTTTATGCCTTGTCCATATATTGCGTTCGACTTAGCAGTTTAACTTTTCGTTGTCGAAACGTGAGTGATACGTCTTCGCGATTTTATTTCTACTCTTTTCAGGCTTCTCGATTAATACTCCTTTCGAAAATTACCTATATTTATATATTAAAAATCCACCTGAGAGTCGTACCACCGTAATATCATTGACTTATGACTCGAGCATAAGGATTTGAATATTAGGGTGTTACATAAACAATTCAAAACTTATTTTATTTAAAAATTAGGAAGATAACTAAAAAGATGAGTTAGAATTTTTAATTATTTTTCTTTTAACAAAATAAAAATCACTAGAATTAATAATATTTTATTAGAATAATTAAATTAATAATTAATTTTTAACAAAGTAATCTTTATTTAGTATTTTTAATAATTAATTTTTTAGTAATTAATTTTGGACTTAATTAATTATTTGTGTTGAGTACTTGAGTTAGTGCTTACCTGCTTATTAGCAATTTCATGTTAATTAAAAAAGTAGAGAAGTGAATTATACTTATTGAATTTTTTACATTATTAAATTACATGCAAATTATTATACCCTCAGAAAGTTTATGTATTTTAGGAAATAGGAATTGCATGTAAACCACTATGTCTTCCTAATAAGATTTATGTGTTATAGAAATTATTTTTTCTATATTTACCTCTATGCTTCAAGATTTATGTGTTGTTTCTATTGTATGTAAATTTTACAAACACCTATCAAACGGCTTTTCATCAAGCTCGCTTGCTTGTTTGGTATGTCCTTTCATGTCAACAATTACTGAGCGCCATTTCTAAAGTTAGCCAATCTTATCTTTTTCTTTCTTACTAAAGGGTTGTATTCGTCATTTAATAAGGGACTACAAGACAAAAATTTTATTAACAACTTGATCGTACAAGGAACATTAAAGTTCCAAAAAAATACATGGCATGCCTGATAATTTCCTAATAACGTAATTTCAGAAACTTTTATAGTACAATTAAGATTTTAGACTTTTTCGATGCAAGTGTCCAATCTCAGAAACCATTTTGGCATATAACTCTAATCTAGAAGGTTATTTAGTTGAAAATGCTATCTTATTTTTTCTTGGTGTCGTATATCCCATGATGTTTCAATTTTCTCTTTAATTTGCTATGCATCTTTTGAATGACATCATCAACAACAATGATATTGATATATATATATGAATAAATATGCAGGCTTATTGACAGGAATCTGAAAATAAATAAGCATGCAGGCATAGCTCTTCATCATCATCATTATCATCAACCTTACAAGAAAAGTTTCTTAGTCTTTAATTAGGAAAATGAATTCCATCATTGAAAGTAATAGAAAACCGCATGCAGTGCTAACACCTTATCCACTTCAAGGCCATATCAATGCAGTGTTCAAACTAGCAAAGCTTCTTCACCTAAGAGGCTTTCATATAACCTTTGTCCACACTGAATACAACTACAAACGCTTCCTCAAATCAATGGCTATGTCTCCCAACAACAACAACCACCTTATTCATTCCATTCCGCACTTTTGTTTTGAAACCATCCCTGATGGTCTTCCCCATCCTGATGATAATGGCAATAATCATAATCAAGATCTTCATGCTCTTTTGGACTCAGTCAGGAACAAATTCCTCGCCCCGTTTCGAAGCCTTCTTGCTAAACTTATAGAGTTGGCCTCAGCTGGTGCTGTCCCTCCAGTTACTTGTCTTGTTTCTGATGGAACCATGCCTTTTACTATACAAGCTGCTCAAGATCTTGGACTCCCTATCCTTCTCCTTTTTCCATCTGCTGCTTCTTCATTCTTGTCTGCTATGCACTTTCGCACTCTCATTCATAAAGGTCTCATACCACTCAAAGGTAAGTACCTTCACTACTATCCTTCATGTCCAATATTCATAATAGTTCATAAAATGTGAGTATGTGACACTGAACATACTCCTAAAGTCATGTAATTTATCTATGTGATATATATGCAGATGAGAGTTGTCTGACAAATGGATATTTGGAGACAAAAGTTGATTGGATTCCAGGAATGAAAAATTTTAGACTCAAGGACCTGCCTGACTTTATAAGGACAACAGATCCAAATGATCCCATGTTGCAATTTCTCATGGAATTGACAGATAAAGCTCACAATGCTAATGGTGTTGTTTTGAATACTTTTGATGAACTCGAGGGTGAGGTAGTCAATGCTCTCTCCTCTATGTTACCTGCTGTTTACACCATTGGCCCTTTCCCTTCATTTTCCTATCACAATCCAGAGGATCAACAACTGGAAATTTTGGGTTCTAATCTTTGGAAAGAAGATACTGTGTGTCTTGAATGGCTCGACTCCAAGGAGCCGAGATCTGTTATTTATGTGAATTTCGGCAGCATAACAGTTATTTCGCCCGAGAAACTATCAGAGTTTGCGTGGGGTTTGGCCAACAGCAAGAAGCCGTTCTTATGGATCATTAGGCCTGACCTTGTTATTGGTGGCTCGGTGGTTCTGTCCCCGGAGTTTGTTGATGAGACTCGAGGTAGAGGCCTAATAGCTAGTTGGTGCAACCAAGAGCAGGTGCTGAACCACCCTTCAGTTGGTGGATTCTTGACTCACTGTGGATGGAACTCGACCACTGAAAGCGTGTGTGCCGGAGTGCCAATGTTGTGTTGGCCGTTTTTCGCAGACCAACCAACAAACTGTAGAAATATATGTAATGAATGGGGCATTGGGATTGAAATTAATAACGATGTGAAGAGAAAGGATCTGGAGAATCTTGTCAATGAATTGATGGTGGGAGAGAAGGGAAAGAAGATGAGACAAAAGGTCACGGAGCTCAAGAAGAAGGCAGAGGAGGTGACTAGACCCGGTGGTTCTTCATACATGAACTTGGACAAAGTGATTAAGGAGGTCTTACTGAAAGAAAACTAGATTAAATTACTGCCATATTTTTTCTTTCTTAATAATGAAATGCAGTATTGTGATCATTCAATTTTATCTTTCTCCTGTTGAATATGCAGCCTTGTGTAGTAAAGAAATGGTGGCATCTGTTTGTGCTCCATGTAGTGGAATGTGAAGTCCTCATCAAGCTGTGTGATTTTTTAATGATTAAGATTAATTGTTTGCCGGCTAGTTTAGGAATTGATGATTAGTTTATGTTACTAATAACTACAAGTTGAATGCATAAGTTCCAGAGAGTAAAGACAATTTATTCCATTAAAAAATAATATATGCTTCTGCATTTTGAGTAAGAAGTCTTCAATTCATAAAATAATGATTAAAGAAGTGTTGTTAAACTTATTGATACTAGTTTTTCCTTTCTCCCTGTGATGCTAATGCATAATAACTACTAAGTAACTGTGAATATAGTTCTTTTGACTTTTTGTTCAATCTATCTTTTAGTAATATGAAAATGTTAAATGTCACTAAGATGAAGCATAATGAAAACCAAATTTAAACCCTTTAAAATACATGACCATATGATGTAACACAAAGTAATACCCCTGAACCTTTCTCTCTATTGATATCTCCACCCTGTACTTATTTGTCTATATACAAATTTCATTCTTTGTTTGCAAGATTGGCTAAATTGAGAACAAATTTAATAGAGGTAACAAGGTATTATGGTAGGGTATCCAATGTTTAAGCCAACCCTTAACTGAGCAAGCTAATTGAAGTGCTGCTTAATCAGAATCTGAGCACCTTCAACTAGCCTCTTCACAACTTCACCAGCAGGTAGAATTTCCTTGATGAGACCGACGCCTTGGCCGGCATACATAGCCATGCTCTCAATATCTCCTGTGGTTGTCATGTTTGGGACAGTACCTGCGAAACGGCGAATCTCTCTATCCTGTTGGATAGAAAACACAAAAGTTTCAAGTGGTCTGCAATAGCATACAAAGATCAAAGACAGACACAATGAAGATTTGAAACTTTACCATGCCATGGATTGTTGAATGGCCAATGAGTGGCTGGTTGGTTTCATTCTCATGGGATGGAAGTGATCTCCAATCCTTGTAGAAGGGTGTCTTGAGAACACGCTGCGGCGCGCCGGGCCACCTTGCCCTCCCAAATACATCTGTGTACTCGGTTTCATCCATTTCAATCAACTTCCTCTTGTATGTTGGATGAGCATAGCTTTCCTCAGTTGCCACAAACCTGCAAAATTGGTAGATTATGTTAATAGAGAACACTTTGACCAGGGTAAAAACTCGCGTGCAGATGTCTTCACTTAAAAGTTGATAGATAGAAACTGTTAGATACCAATTTAGTTAGCCACTATGCTACGTGTACACCAAAATCAGCTACCAAAGTCAGCCACTATATTTATACACAAATACATTGGTGGTGTAAGAATAGCATTTTTATTTAGCTAAATATATCAAATTATCTCACGGTTCTTGGCTATGAAATTCATCACATGAAAAATAAAAACATGTTGATACCTTGTCCCTAGACATACACCCTGAGCACCAAGAGCCAGAGCAGCAACATAACCTCGAGCATCGACGATTCCACCGGCTGCAATAACCGGAATGTTCCGATTACCAACAAGATCAACCACCGTTGGCACTAACGATATCAGACCATCCTAAACGAAATTCATCAAGTGAGTAACTGAATTTGGAATAGTACATAAGAAAAGTGAAGGCAGCATGGATAATGAATACCTGACCAATGACATGACCACCGGCTTCGCGTCCTTGAACAATGATTCCATCAACACCAGCATTGATTGCCTGTTTCGCACCTCTCAAATCCCCAACTTGCGGAACAATCTTGACACCAGCTGAATGAGCCATGGCAACTAAATCAGGGGTACAATCTCCCCAGTAGACCTGCAAGATTGCAACTTTCTCGTCCAAAATGACCTTCAGATTCTGTTGATGAGGAAAAGCAAGGACTACACCGATCCCGAAGGGTTTATCGGTTAAGGACCTGGTCTTGTTTATGAGGCCCCTCACATAATCAGGGCATTCCCAGTCGGGGGCCCGGAGAAGACCAAGACCGCCGGCATTGGCAACAGCAGCAACAAGCTCAGGGCCAGAGATATCAGGGCCTAATGGCGCCTGAACTATGCCATATTCAAAACCAAGTAACCCTCTCCAACCCATAACCAATCTTCATCATTTCTCTCATCACTTTCTTATTTTATATGGCCTCTCAAGATGTTAAAGGGCTAGTTTGGAAACTTCAAAAATAACTTTTTTTTTTTTTTGAGTTTTTGACTTATGAAAAATAATAGTATTAATGTCTAATGTAATTTTCAAAACCAAATTGCAGCTTTCTAAGAAGTTATTTAAGAGCTTATAGAAAAGTTTAAAAAAATAACTTCTCTTGTAATACTACTACTTTTTATCATATTTTTATAAAATAAACACTTTTAAAATTAAAAACCCAAATATAAAATAACTTATTTATAAGCTACTTTTAATATAGTCATTTATTATTTAATCTATTTTTTTTAAAAAAATTTAATTAAGTTGTTATTGCTAC
>NC_029794.2:9673262-9696679 GCF_000816755.2 Arachis ipaensis | reverse complement strand
AATTCTTAATTCTTAACACTTGTTTGACGGCTAACTCAAATTGGTTTAATTTAAATTTTTTAAAGATAATTTTATAACTTTAACATGCATTGGCAGAGGAGAAATCAAATAAGTAATAACTCTTGTTTGTGAATGTGGCTAAGCTGAACTCTTGAATAAATATGACAATATCATTTAGGTAATATGACCTCATTTCACTTTTTTTTTTGTGATGAGAAGTTGTAAGATACTTGAGTTTGTGCTCACATAATGGCAAAGTCCTGCACGGAATACCACCGGTCCTTTTGTTTATTATTCAAAACTATATTAAGTCCTAATCCAATTCTTAACACTTGTTTGACGGCTAACTCAAATTGGTTTAATTTAAATTTTTTAAAGATAATTTTATAACTTTAACATGCATTGGCAGAGGAGAAATCAAATAAGTAATAACTCTTGTTTGTGAATGTGGCTAAGCTGAACTCTTGAATAAATATGACAATATCATTTAGGTAATATGACCTCATTTCACTTTTTTTTTTGTGATGAGAAGTTGTAAGATACTTGAGTTTGTGCTCACATAATGGCAAAGTCCTGCACGGAATACCACCGGTCCTTTTGTTTATTATTCAAAACTATATTATAGTCCTAATCAGTATACTAGTTGAAATTGAACACTTCTCACTTTATATTATTATATTATTCTTTATTTTTTGAGATATTTAGAACGTTCTGTTTTTTTTTGGGCCACGAGGAACCATTTCAGAGTAGTCCTAAGTCCTAACACACATTTATTCTGGGCTCAGGTCCTTTTTAGGATGGGCTCATATTTCTTAAATGAAATTTAGCCCGTTATTAATTGAATCAGTGTCGGAAAAGTGTTTCACTCATGGCAAAAAAGAAACTATAATTTGGAACGATCCAAGAGAGAGAGTGTGTATCACCCCAAAAAAAAAAAAGGGAGTGAGTGTGTGTAAAAAGAAAAAAGGAGACACAGCCACTTTATTTTTGGTATTTAAATTTGTTTTATCCAATTTGATCTCCAATTTAATATTTATAACTCATGTTAGTTCATAATCTTGGTATACTAACTACTATTACATTAAACTCTTTAACATATACATTATTAAATATATTAGGTACTTTTAAATTAAAAATTAAAAACTTCTACTAATCATAAATTTAAAATATACTCTAAAAAGAAATATTAGGTAAACCAGAAAAAACAAACTTTAGGAAGCAGCAGAAAGATAGGAAAGGAGCTATAGCTAGCTGTGTCCCACTACAGTATATTGAAATTAGAGCAACTAATAAGCTAACCTAAAATTAAAATCAGAATGGTTCTTAAAGATAAGGATGTGGTATATATATATGTATTCTACTAATAGCACCTATATAGTATTAATAAGGGGTTGCTTTAATTATAGCTGGGTCTGGTGGTCGTTCATCCATCATAATCAACAATTTCAAAAACATTATTATTTGATTTCTTTAACTAATTTAATTAACCCCCCAAACCTAAACCATTCATGTACATCTTTTTATATCTTAGACCTAAGTCATGTATGTTACCTTAGTACAAAGCGATTAAGAAGAAAAAAAGAAGAATAATTTAAAAAAAAATATCATATTCATCCCTTTTTTTATTATAAAATTTTTACTAAATTTTAAAAGCTGGTTTTAACAGTGGATTTTTTTGTTAAAAAATTTGATTTGAAAATTGGATTTTAAAAAACTAGTTTTAAAACTGGATTTTTGGTTGAAAAAACTGATTTTAAAAATGAATTTTCAAAAAGTAGTTTTAAAATTGGATTTTTTGTTAAAAAATTTGGTTTTAAAACTGGATTTTATAAAAAAAAATCAAATTTTAGATTTGGATTTAAAAAAATCGAATTTAAAATCGGTTTATAAGTAAAACTAGATTTAAAACTGATTTGTAAGTAAAATCAAATTTAAATTTTAAAATCGGTTTAAAATCGATTTTTATTTTTTTAAAACAATTTTTCTCTTCAATCTAATTTTGGTTTGATTTTATGAACCATAAAACTGATTCTGAAGTGGATCCAATTTGGATTTATAAAAATCCAAACCATACCCACCCCTACTTTTAAGACACTGGAATCTTGGTTTATGTCGGTTGAATGTAGGAGTCTATTCAAAAAATGTCATCAGTGGAGTTTGTGAGGTGAAGAATGCGGAAGAAAGATGATGCGGCATTTTTTTGCACTAACAGCAAAACTAAATTTCATATGCAAGAGTACACTCTTTTAATTTTATCTCTAAAACGTCTATTTCTTTAATTTACAAGAGTACGCTAAGAGTACACTAATTATAGAATAATATCCTAATAAATTATATTAATTTTTTATTTTCTTTAATATTTTTCTAACTTTGCTTCTTAATTATGATATTCTAATATTCCCTTCAAGATGAGTAGTGGGATCACCAATATTCAACTTAGTTAGAACTTTAGCAAGCACTTGTCTTAAAACTGCTTTACTAAGAATTTCAGCCAATTGATCTTTTGATCTCACAAATGGAAGCTCAATAGTACCATTCTCAATTTTTTCTTTGATAAAGTATCGATCCACTTCAACATGTTTTATTCTATCATGTTGTACGGGATTCTCTGAAATGTCAATTGCGGCGTTGTTGTCACATTTTAACTGACTTGGCAATTGTGGTGGAAATCCAATCTCAGTCATCAATTTTCTTATCCACAATACTTCAGTTATGCCTTTAACAATCCCTCAAAATTTTGCTTCTGCACTTGAAATTGCTACAATTTTTTACTTCTTGCTTTTCCAAGTTACCAGGTTCCTTCCAACAAGTGTAAAGTAACCAGCTGTTGATCTTCTATAGTTTGGGTTGTCTGCCCAATCTGCATCAGTGTATGCCTCAACCTTCAAATGGCCATTCCTTTTGAATATGATTCCACTTCCTAGAGCTCCCTTCAAATATCGAACTATCCTCATAGCGGCTTCCATATGTTCTTCTTATGGCTTATGCATAAACGGACTTACTATTCCCACAGCATAAGCTATGTCAGGCCGAGTATGTGATAAGTTAATTAGTTTCCCAAGTCGATGGTACCTTTCCTTATCTGCTAGGGTGGCACCTTCTACTATCTTCAACTTGTGATTAACTTGCATGGGCGTATCTATTGGTTTGCAATCGACCATTCCTGTTTTTGCCAGAAGGTCCAAAATGTACTTTCTTTAGGAGATAAAGATTCATTTGCTGGATCGTAGAACCTTTATTTCTAAGAAATATTTTAGTCTTTCCAAATACTTTATTTCAAAGTCTGTAAATAGGTTCCTTCTCAATTTTGCAATTTCTTCAGCATCACTTCCCATTGTGATCATATTATCCACATAGATTATTAGGCAAGTGATTAAATCTCTCCGTTTTTTCAAAAAAATTGTATGATTAGAATTGCTTTGCTTGTACCCATACATTTTCATGGCCACTATGAATCCTCCAAACCAGGCATGTAGAGATTATTTAAGCCCATAACGAGCCTTCTTTAACCGAAAAACTTCATATTTTCTAAATTCCGTTAAGAAACCTGGAGAAGCATCCATGTACACTTCTTCTTTCAACTCTCCATGCAAGAAAGCGTTCTTGATGTCAAATTGATGGAGTGGCCAATCTTCATTTACTGCTATTGAAAACAACACCCTGATAGTGTTAATCTTTGCAACCGGTAAAAAAGTTTCAGTGTAGTCAATACCATAGGTCTCAGTATAACCTTTGGCCACCAACCTCGCCTTGTACCGTTCGATGGTGCCATCTGCCTTGTGTTTAATGGTAAAAATTCATTTGCACTCTACTAGCTTTTTTTTCTATCGGTAGGATACACTTCTCCCAAGTTCCGTTCTTCTCTAGAGCTTCCATTTCTGTATGCATGGCTTTTTGCCATTCAGCTTTCTCATTGGCTTCTCGGACAGTTCTTGGAATGTCTTCTGTTAAGAGTGTGGTGGAAAAAGCCATTGCAACATTTGCTATTCCTTCTCTAACCACCCTTATCGGGTATCTTGAGTTACGGGGAACATGTTCTGGTGAGTACCGATTAGGAGGCATTTCTCTATTTCTTCTTGGAGGAAGAATAAAGGTATTGGACTCTGATTCTTCATGTTCCAGTGTTATACTGTTATTGTTAGTGGCCTCATTAAAAATAGAGAGTAAATTACCAGATTGGCAATTATTTACCTCTTGTTTGACATTCTCAAAAGGACTTTCACTAGTTGTATGTACTGAGTTCTTTCCTACGTTCAGTGAAGCATGCTCGGTGGCTCCATCTACTTGCTCTGTTTGAACAGTTTATGTGTAACACCCTAATTACCCTAAGCCTTACCTCATGTCATAAAGCAAATGTTAATAAAAAGTTACGACAATTTTAAGGCTTGTACAATAATATATAGAAAGAAATAGTAATTCTAGAAGCCCGATGAAGGAATAAGCTCAAAAACAGAGTTATAAAAGCGCGAAATGTTCACACGAAGCTACAAACTTAAGGCACAAGATATAGATACAAGATAAGAAAGCATAAATAGATATATGAGTATAATAGTCATAAGGAACAAATCTCAGCCCGCGGAATTTAGGCCAACTAGTTATATATAGACATACAGAGTTTTGAAAGTAAAACCAGCATATACAATATACCTCTCCCAAAGTAAGCCTATAAGGCAAATATAAATACAAAAGTGAGAGTACTAAACAAAATATCTAAAAGACTCCAAAATATGATAAGGATCCTCCGTTCTGTCACCATCACGTAACTCACCGAGGTGGGTTATGACCTGCATCTGAAAAATAACAACAGAATATGATATGAGAACCGAGGGTTCTCAATATGGTAATAGTACCCAATAATGTAAGATATAAGACTCCGGGACGCCAGAGGCAATCCTAGAGCTTCATATCAATCATGAGATTCAACTTAAAGTATAACTAAATTTAAAACCATCACTTTAAAACCATAATGAAATAAGGGAATCTAACTTAGGGATTTTCTACTCTAACATTTAATCCGCTGTCCCACAGCCTTTGCAGCCTAAACTCCATGCGATCCCATCGCTACCGCCTTCCGAACCTCCTCAATCCCAATAAAAAACACAAGTAATAGCAATGCAAGTAAGACACAAGTATAATCATGTATATCAAGTAATTCAAGAAGCAATTAAGCATGTCATACAATTAGGCAAACAATGCAAGTCGGAAAAGCAAGCAAACATATAGAATATGCACATGATGAATACCTGACCTATTTGGCTGTGATATCACATTATCGGTTCAACTGCCAATCCGACACATTCCCATGGGAATGTCGCCTTTCGGTCATGAATAAAAGTGGGATCCCTCCACAGATATAGTGCCGGGCACACTACCCACGGATATAGTGTTGGGCATACTCTTGTGATCCGAAAGGATGCGAGCGGCATCCTCTGCCACATACCTCAATCTCAACGTAAGCGGGATTAACCACCGTCCTAACGCCGCCGCCGCGGCCTCGACAAGCGGGATTAACTACGTCCTTGCCAGACGCATAGCGTCTCAACAATCTCAGTATAAAATAGTGTATCAGTGGTTTTTCAGAAATCATTTTCAGTACTCAGTCCACTCCGAGTCCTAGACTCATCTCAACATCATTAATCCGAAATACACAAATTCATTCTTTCAATCGTCATTACAGTACTCCGCCATCTCACTCAACTAATCCATCCTCAATACTCCAGAAACCTAAGGATCCGTTTTCTAAAATTTTTACCAGAAAATATCTAATTGAACTCACTTATAGCACTCTCTGTGTTTAAAGCCTAAAAACAAGTTAAGAAAACCTAGATAAGCATTACGGAAGTTTACAAGCTTGCCGGAAAGGTAAAATGGTTAAAAACGAGGCTTTTATTGAAAAATAGGACAATGTACGTGTTCATACCCTGGGTCGAACTACCCGACCTGGGATGATTGGTGACAAAGCGACCGACCTCTTCAGGTCAGGCTACCCAACCTCTTCTCAAAAAGGTCGGCCAAATCAACAGGAGAGCCCAATAAAGGGCCCAAATAGAGGAACACGACCCAAATCCAAAGGCAATCCAAGCATATAGAGATAAAGGCGGTTCCATTGAAGATAAGCTGACCTCACCAGAAGATAAGATAAGATAAGATAACCAACTTATCTTATCTAGAAAGGTCACTCTACAACCACTATAAATACACTGGAGCACCCAGGTATAACTCATACTCTGATTCTACATAAAACCTGCTTAATACCCATGCTAACTTAAGCATCGGAGTCTCTTGCAGGTACCCCCCACCCTCTGGTGACCAAGCATCAGCAGTACAGCCAGTCCAACAAGTCGGACACAACAGCTCCGGCCGCCACCAGCCAGCCGGACACGTCATCTCCGACCAGTACAGAAGATCTCGTCCGAGATCGACCTCCAGTTTCAGGTATCCCTCGGAACATTGGCGCCGTTGCCGGAGAACCTGGAAGTCATCCCATAACCATGGCGGACGACCATGACAATGACCACGGTTCAGATCTAGAAGATAGAACGCCGCACAAAAACGCAGACACTACACTGAAAGATACCCCGAAATCCAACGGGGACAAAAACTCACCAAATCCAGGAGCAATAGAAGTGCTTCAAGATCGCTTAAAGCAACTTGAAAAAGAAACCCAACAACAACGAGAGATCGGAAAGGATCTACAAAGAGAGGTACGGCGACGTCAAGAATTGGAAGAAAAACTACAGCAATTAGAAGCCGATATCAAATCAAAAGCTCCTCGGACCACCCCAGACAAATACTCACGCAAAGAGCAAGACCCATTCACCAGGGAAATTATGAAAACCAAAATTCCAAAAGACTTCAAACTCCCGGATATGACTTTGTATGATGGCACCACAGATCCCAACCACCATCTCAGCAATTTCAGAAGCAGAATGTACCTCACCGACGCCTCAGATGCCATTCGCTGTAAAGCCTTTCCAACAACTCTCACGAAGACAGCGATCAGATGGTTCGACAACCTACCTCCAAAGTCCATCTCAAACTTTAACGACCTGGCCAAAAAATTCCTATCCAGATTCTCCATCCAGAAAGATAAGGCCAAGCACGCCCCCAGTTTACTAGGGATCAAGCAAGGAGATCGGGAGAGCCTCCGCAACTACATGGAAAGATTCAACAAAATATGCATGGACATACAAAGCTTACCAACAGAGGCTGCCATCATGGGACTCATCAATGGCCTACGAGAGGGACCTTTTAGCCAATCTATATCAAAGAAGTACCCTACCTCCCTAAACGAAGTACAGGAGCGAGCAGAAAAATACATCAACATTGAAGAAATGCTCGGTTGGGAGAAACCTCAAAATCTGGGGCCCCTTACCGAGATAAAGACAAGGAATCCAAAAGGAAAGAAGATCGACAAGGGGAGAAAATAAAAAAACACCATAATTACACTCCTCTCAGGGCATCCCTGGTCGACGTATACAAAGAAGTCTGTCATACAGAGAAAATCCCCCAGCGTGGCCACTCAAAGGCAAAAGGGGAAGAGGAAACCGGAATGAATACTGTGAATACCATCGAGTCCGAGGGCACTCCACCAACGAGTGCTTTGACTTAAAAAACATCATAGAAAAATTGGTGAGAGAAGGAAAATTAGATCGATTTCTGGCCACCCGAGATGAGGACCAAAGAAAGAGACGAAGGGACGAAGATGCCGGACGAACTGAATGATCACCTCAGACACCAGAAAGACACGTCCACATGATACACGGGAGATTCGAAGGAGGTGGGATCTCCAAATCATCTCGCAAAAGACATCTCAAAGAAGTATATCATGTCAAGGGAAAGGAGGAAGCACCCGACATCCCTGCAATAACATTCACTAAAGAGGACGCATCCGGCATCATCTCGGGACACGACGATCCCATGGTCATCACTATCATACTGGCAAACGCCAATCTACACTGGACATTAATAGACCAAGGGTGTTCTGCCGACATCTTATTCAAAACAGCCTTCGACAAACTTGGCTTAGAAGAAAAGGAACTTAGAGCATACCCAAACAGTCTGTTCGGACTAGGAGATACCCCGGTACAACCACTGGGATACGTATCGCTACACACAACCTTCGGGAAAGGGAATCAATCCAGGACCCTCAAAATAGACTACATTGTGGTCGACGTAAGTTCAGCCTACAATGCTCTAATAGGTCGGACAACTCTCAATCAACTCGACGCAATAGTCTCGACTCCACATCTATGCATGAAATTCCCAACTACAGAGGGGATAGCCGCGATAAAAGCAGATCAAAAGATGGTACGCCGCTGTTATAACAAAAGTCTAAACCTCAGAGGCAGAGGAGAAGAGTTTCATACAATTGAGCTTGGCGGAGTTCAGCGACGAGAAGAACTCCGTCCACAGCCAGCAGGCGAGATAGAGAAGGTTCAGATCGGAGACACCCCGGACAAAACAACTAACATCGGAATGATCCTAAGAGGAGACTCAAAAGAATTACTGATACAATTCTTACGAGATAATGTCGATCTCTTCGCATGGAAAGCCGTAGACATGCCAGGCATAGACCCCAAGCTAATGTGCCACAAGTTGGCAGTCTATCCAGGATCTCGGCCGGTGCAGCAGAGACGAAGAAAACTTGGGCCAGAACGATCCCAAGTTGTGGAAGAACAGGTGCAAGCACTACTAGAGGCAGGATTCATAAGAGAAGTCAAGTACCCACTATGGCTAGCCAACGTCGTCTTGGTGAGAAAATCAAATGGGAAGTGGCGAATGTGCACCGATTACACTGATCTCAACAAAGCCTGCCCAAAAAATCCTTACCCACTCCCAAGTATCGACGCTCTAGTAGATGCTTCCTCCAGATATAGATACCTCTCGTTTATGGACGCATACTCGGGATACAACCAAATTCCCATGTATCCACCAGATCAATAAAATACCTCATTTTTAACGCCGAAAGTAAATTACTGCTACATCGTGATGCCTTTCAGTCTCAAGAACGCAGGAGCTACTTATCAAAGGCTAATGAATAAAGTCTTCTCAGATCACATCGGAAAAATCATGGAAGTCTATGTGGACGACATGTTGATAAAATACAAAGCGAAGATACATTATTGTCCAACCTAGCTCAAGTGTTCGACACTATAAGGAAGCACGACATGCGACTCAATCCCGCAAAATGCACCTTTGCAGTAGAAGCAGGAAAATTCCTAGGTTTCATGCTCACACAAAGAGGAATTGAAGCAAACCCGGATAAATGTCAATCCATACTCAACATGAAGAGCCCCACCTGTGTCAAAGAAGTACAGCAACTCAAAAGGAGATTGGCCGCCCTATCCAGATTCTTAGCAGGGGCAGCGATAAGATCTCTCCCCTTCTATGCTACTTTAAGGAAGGGAAAGCAGTTCGAATGGACGACAGAATGTGAACAAGCCTTCCAAGACTTCAAAGAATTCTTAGGACGGCCGCCTATCTTATCTCGACCACGAGAAGGAGAACCGCTCATATTATATCTCGCAGTAGGAAGCCGGGCAATAGCCTCAGCACTAGTCAGAGAAGACGAAAAGGGGCAACAACCCGTCTACTTCATTATCAAAGCGCTACAGGGATCCGAGCTGAACTTCCAGAAAATAGAAAAATTTGCTTATACTCTCATCCTAACATCTCGACGACTTCGCCCGTACTTCCAGGCTCACACCATTAAGGTTCGAACTAACCAGCCCATAAAAGGAATACTACAGAAAACAGATTTAACAGGCAGAATTTTACAATGGGCAGTTGAGTTATCAGAGTTTGACCTCCAATATGAAGCTCGGACGGCCATCAAATCACAGTATCTGGCCGACTTTATCGCAGAATTCACAGATGCCCTGGAAAACCCCACAGAATGGAATCTCTATGTGGACGGTTCTTCAAATAAAACTGGAAGCGGTGCAGGTGTGATAATAGAAAGCAACCAAGGAACCCAGGTTGAGCTCTCCCTCAAGTTCGGGTTCCCGGCCTCAAACAACCAGGCGGAATACGAAGCGTTATTAGCTGGTTTGAAGCTGGCTAAAGAGGTTGGAGCTCAAAAACTCAACATTTACAGCGACTCACAAGTAGTCACCTCACAAATAACAGGGAGCTATCAAGCCAAAGATCCCACCATGAAAACATATTTGGACAAAACCAAGGGACAGCTCGGACAACTCGGGGAATATAAGATCTGCCACATACCCCGCAAACAAAATGCCCGAGCTGACGCACTCTCGAAACTAGCCAGCACCAAACCAGGGGGTAACAATAGAAGCCTCATCCAGGAAATGCTACAAAACCCGTCAATCTCAGAAGAGGAAAAAGTCCTAGCCATAACAAGTCAGGACTAAGGATGGATGACCCCCAAAATCAACTACCTCAAAGCAGGAACACTCCCCACAGAAGAAAATGAGGCAAAGAGATTAAAAAGGGAGGCACAGTACTACACCATCATAAACAACATCCTGTACAAAAGAGGGATCTCAATACCATTACTAAAATGCGTGCCGACCTCCAACACAAGGGAAGTGCTAGAAGAAGTACACGGCGGCATTTGTGGTAATCATCTCGGAGCACGATCTCTCGCCAAAAAAGTACTCCGGGGGGGATTTTATTGGCCAACTCTGCAGAAAGAAGCTACAGATTTGTAAAGACATGTCCACCATGTCAGAAACATGCCAACTTTCACATCGCCCCACCAGAAGAGCTCATCAGCGTGACTTCGCCTTGGCCGTTTGCAAAATGGGGACTCGATCTTCTCGGTCCCTTCCCCCAGGGGTCAGGACAAGTTAAATTTCTCATAGTACGGGTAGACTACTTCACAAAGTGAATCGAGGCAGAGCCCCTAGCCAACGCCACCGCCCAAAGAAGCCGGAAATTCTTATATAGAAATATTGTCACAAGGTTTGGGATTCCATATTCAATAACCACAGACAATGGCACTCAATTCACAGATGCAGGCTTCAGAAAACTAGTAGCCGACTTAAATATAAACCACCAGTACACCTCCGTTGAACACCCACAAGCCAATGGACAGGCCGAAGCCGCCAACAAAGTTATATTGGCTGGGTTAAAATGGAGATTACAAGATACAAAAGGAGCTTGGGCAGAAGAGCTTCCACAAGTCCTATGGGCGTATCGAACGACGCCACATTCCACCACGAAGGAATCCCCCTTCCGGTTAGCATATGGAATATAAGCAATGATCCTAGTGGAGATCGAGGAAGGATCGCCTAGAGTGGTTCATTACAATGAGGGAGCAAACTCCCAACTTCAGAGGGAAGAGCTCGACCTACTACCCAAAATCCAAGAAAGAGCTCGGATCAGGGAAGAAGCACTAAAGCGTCGAATGGCTTCCAGATATAATCAAAGGGTAGTGCCGAGAAGTTTCGCGGAGAATGATCTCATTCTAATCCGAAATGATATTGGAACAACTCGACCAGGAGAAGGAAAGTTGGCAACTAACTGGAAAGGACCCTACCGAGTTGTAGAAGTACTTGGGAAGGGCTACTACAGACTGTCCGGACTCGATGGACGAGAGCTTCCCAGATCATGGCACGCCTGCAACCTAAGAAGGTACTACAGTTAGAAAAAGTAAAAGACCTCATTATTGGATGCACTCTTTTTCCTAAAAAGGTTTTTTAACGAGGCACCAAGTTGAGACTCAGACACTATCTGACTTAAAGGGATGAAAAATTTCCACATGTATATATTTGCACTTTCCTTTGAATAAAATATATTTTAGATATTCTACAAGATTTCAAGACGCATTAATCTGAATCATTCATCGTCCGATTATAAAGCAACAGATTGGCAGAAAGTGAAAAACAATTTCACTGCACGATCACGATAAAGATAACCGTCCGATAAAGGTGAAAACGCAATTCACCCAAAAGACGATCTAAAGATAACAACCACTTTCTACAAATCGGCAAAGATGAACACAGAATAATGTAAGAAGTTATCGAAAGCAATCCGGAAAAGAACCTGACGAGGTCTTATGAATTGCTAAATAATAACTTAAAGACTGGCCGACGTTAAGAAGTCGGACCAAGTCAACTCAAGTTATAAGTAAACCCTGGAAAGAGGTCTGGCCAATCCTATTAAAGAGGATTACTTTAACTTAGAAGGGTCCGACATGACAAAGTCAGCCCAAAATGAAAAAGTTATAAAAGTAATCCCTGAAAGAGACCTGACAAAGGTCCAAGAAAGAGGATTACAAAAAAATAACTTAGAAGAGATCGACCTAACGAAGTCGGTCTCCTACAACAAAAAAGTTATAAAAGTAATCCCTGAAAGAGACCTGACAAAGGTCCAAGAAAGAGGATTACAAAAAATAACTTAGAAGAGATCGACCTAACAAAGTCGGTCTCCTACAACAAAAAGTTATAGAAGTAATCCCTGAAAGAGACCTGACAAAGGTCCAAGAAAGAGGATTACAAAAATAACTTAGAAGAGATCGACCTAACGAAGTCGGCCTCCTACAAAAACCAAGTTATAAAAGTAATCCCTGAAAGAGACCTGACAAAGGTCTAAGAAAGAGGATTACAGAAATAACTGGAAAGAGGACCAACGTAAAGAAATCGGTTATGAAGTGCTAAAAATACAAGCAAGAGCGAGAAAACCGAAAAAGCAAGTTGGACCCACAACCTCAAAGGATCCAAGCTACAAACAATAAAGTACAAAGCAATCCAAAGAGGTCGAGCCGCAAGGTTCCAACACTCTTAGAGAACAGAAGAGATACCAAGTCAAGCGCAAAAAGCATGATATAATCTACAAAGTTATAAAGCTTCAGAGGCCACCAAAATTTACCTCAAAAGGCTAGCAAGCTACTTTTGTTTTTCAAAGAAAAAGTTGCTAAGCAAGAAACTAGAAAATGTCAGCAATTAACAAAACAAAGTTTAAAAGCCCACAAGCTGGGCCAGCTGCATAAATATCCAGAGAGAGATCAGCAAACATCAGGAGCCTTCTTGGCAGCATCAGGACAAGGAGAAGGAGGGCGAGTCTAAATAGGCACAGCATCCACAGTTCCATCCTCCCGGTTCAGAATCTGGCAATCCAGATCGGCTACAACCGGAGGAGCTGAAGAAGTCGACACTTTGACAGAGGACACAGGGGGAGGTTCAACGTCATCATCCTCGTCATCAGGGACAATTTTGCCATCCCTGACAACGTTATCCAGGCTGAAGAGGGTAAGGTCGGCCTCGGGAGCAATAACCCGAACTTGTTCCTTCAGGTTCTCGTAAACATCAGTTACGCTGCCAATAAGATGACCTTGAAGCTCGGAGTAATCAGCTCGAGCATTCTCCAACTCCTCCTTTAGGCGCACAACCTTCCGATAAGATGTCACATAACTGTCCTTATGTCTCATAGCCGTATCCTCGGCCAGCCTCACCGAAGCCGCCAGAGAGAGGGAACTCGCCTTCTCATTCTCCAGATCCTTCTCCAACTTGGTTACCTTTACCTCAAGCTCTTCCTTCAGGCCCTTCATTCGGTCGAACTCCTGTTTAGCCTCTTCCATAAATTCCTTAGTGGCATGGAGAGGAAGATTCTGAGCAGTTCGGTACAGAGCAGCCCTCATATACGCCATCTTAACGCTGTTTCGGGTCATAAATTCCAAATGATGAAGGATGGACACATCGTCCATGGAAAGGGCACCATAGGGACCGATTTGCTGATCCACAAATTCAATTGCATTAAAGTCGGGAGCATCAAGGTTGAAAGGCTCAGCTGTTTTTTGTTTCTTATTGGGAGGAGCGCCAGAAGGAGCGCCAGAAGTTGGGTGAGAGTCAGCCAGACGAACTCGGGGAGTGGGGATCACCTTCCTCGCCCCAGGAGAACTCGGCATGGACGGCTTCACACGCACTTGGGAATATCCCTCCCCGGCCGCCTTGGCCGAGATGTTTTTAGCAGAGTCGCCTGCTGTGCTCTTTTAAAAGCCTTCATGGATCCATTATTCTTCATTGCCTCTGCAAATAAAACACAACAGTAAGAAATTAAGCTGCAAGTTGGAAAGGCATTTACGAGCAATATAAACAGATAATAAAGGGAAAATCAGGAACGCAAAATACCCAGCTCAGTTTGAAGAAGAGAGGGATTGGTTAAAAATTTCTTTGTATCAAGATGGGGAGGTTGACCCCAGTGTTCTTCCAAGACAGTCACGAAAGCCTGCTCAGCTTCATCCAACATTTTCCATGTGTATCTGGACACTCTCACATCTTTTTGCCATTCCAAAGGAAAGGCGGGCTCATCATTTTCATCCAGAAAAAAGGGCCGAGCTCCTTCAATAGCTCAGACCTTGAAAAAGTAGTTTTTAAAATCACGAAACGATTCGTCAAACATGGAAAAGACCTTCTTTCCCTGGGAAGATCGAAAGGAGACCCAAGCCGCCTTCTTTTTTACTACTCCAGGCTTCGTCAAGACAAATAGATAGAAAAAGAGAGATTGCGAGGCGGGAATACCAAATCCATGACACAACAATTGGAAAATTTTTATGAAACCCCATGAATTAGGGTGAAGTTGAGAGGGAGCAACATTACAGGACCATAACAGGTTGGTCTCAAATTCAGTGAAAGGAAGGGTGATACCCAGCTGACCAAAGAAGAAGTCATAAGCGTAGAAAAAAGGGCGATCTCTAACAACCCGAGTAGAGAAACAAACTCTCTCTTCAGAAGAGGGAGGGACAAGTTCATAATTCTTCTCATCACCAGCATTACTAAAGACCCTATGAAACTGCCTAAGCTGCGCACAAAACTCGGAATCAACCAAAGAGACACACATAAGAACCATTGAGTCCACCCAATCGGCCATGCCCTCGGGAACCTGGGAAGACATCTCTACAACGTTATTGCGAGAAGACATGAGACCAACTAATCCTACAATAAGAAAAGAAGACGGGATTACCAAAAACATCTCAGACGAGGGGCAAAACAACTCGACCAATATGATACAGGCGAACAAACAGAAAAGAAAAACCCCAAGACTCAAACCAAAGTCCTGGGGCATCCTTTGGAGGCAGTAACAAAGCAAGGTTTCAGGAAATTTCTACAGCTTACGTCCCGGCACTCATCAAACAAGAAAATAAGGTTTCAAATGAAACAAAGGAAGTAAAAACACAAAGTCATCTAAGTCACTACCTTTCTACAGTCTATCAGCAAAAAGCATTGTCAAACATAAAAAATGCCAAGCAGAAAATTATCAAAGACGCAACCTTTTTCAGAATCAAGCAAAAACCATCATCGAAGGCGCAAGCAGAAACGGCGACAACATGCAAAAGCCCTAAAAAAGATTCAAGCAACAAGAGAAGCAAAAAGATTCGCACAAAAAACGAAGAAATTCCAGAACACGCAACAATCAGGCACAGTAAAAGCAGAAAGATCCAAACTTTCTCTGAGCAAAAATCAAACTTTCTAAAAACAGACATATAAAGAAATAGAGGAAGAAAAATCGAACCTGGAGAATAGAAGAAAACCTCGAAAGAAAGCTGAAGAGCAGAAGCAACAAAGCCACCCCTCAAAGCGGAAAACTGCGAAGATGGAAGGAGAAATCTGGAAATCACCCCTCTTCCACAGAAAGTAGTAGCATAACAAACGTCGCGGGAAGAAACTACGAACTCCAGGCAAGAAACAGAAAATGAGTGAGTAAAGGGAGAAGTTACGAAGAAGAGCGAAGAAGAGAAACTGTTTTTGATTGAGAAATTCAAAATAAAAAGCCAAGAGAAAACGGGGCAATTAATACCAATTAATGAAGGTATTAAATCCTCTCACGTTCCCAAGAACAAAGCACTGATATAAAAGCGCGCGTTTTTTGAGAAAAACGTTCTACATTCAAAAGATTCTACAAAAGGAAGAAGTCGACAAAATGCTTGAGTTCGGCTTCGTCAGAGAAGGACCGAAGTCAAAGACTCGACCTCAACAAAAAGACCGAGCTCAAGCAGGGGCACTGTTCATACCCTGGGTCGAGCTACCCAACCTGGGATTATTGGCGACAAAGCGACCAACCTCTTCAGGTCAGGCTACCCGACCTCTTCTCAAAAAGGTCGGCCAAATCAACAGGAGAGCCCAATAAAGGGCCCAAATAGAGGAACACGACCCAAATCCAAAGGCAATCCAAGCCTATAGAGATAAAGGCGGTTCCATTGAAGATAAGCTGACCTCACCAGAAGATAAGATAAGATAAGATAACCAACTTATCTTATCTAGAAAGGTCACTCTACAACCACTATAAATACACTAGAGCACCCAGGTATAACTCATACTCTGATTCTACATAAAACCTGCTTAATACCCATGCTAACTTAAGCATCGGAGTCTCTTGCACGTACCCCACACCCTCCGGTGACCAAGGATCAGCAGTACAGCCAGTTCAACAAGTCGGACACAACAGCTCCGGCCGCCACCAGCCAGCCGGACACGTCATCTCCGACCAGTACAGAAGATCTCGTCTGAGATCGACCTCCAGTTTCAGGTAACCCTCGGAACAGTACGTATGCATAGGGTTGTGCGTATGCACTCCCAGAAGAGTTTTCTCAAAGTGTGCGTACGCATAGAGGTGTGCGTATGCACACAAAGTAAAATTTTTCATTTTGTGTGCACGCATGGATACGTGCGAACGCCCTCAACAGAATGTACTTCCCAACGTGTGCGTACACATGATGATGTGCGTACACACCCAACAGTAGTCATATCCCTATGTGTACGTGCGCACTAGAGTGTGCGTATGCACGTTTTCAAAAATTTACAGGGTGTGCGTGTGCACAAAGGTATGCGTGCACACAAGTGAAAACATGGCCCCTGTTCAGAGCACGCGCACAACAGTGTGTGTGGGCACACATACCAGAAATCACAAATTCTGCAACATCACAGAATTTTAGATTTTCGATACCAACTTCCAACGATCATATCTTTTTCTACAAAATTTTGATTTCTACAAAATCTATACTGTTTTAAAACTCTTTGAATTATCCTTAATTTGATACAAAATCAATCAATTCCAAAATTGTAGTTCAAGATATGATCTGCCAAAGTTGACCTAAAATTCATTTTTATCAAAAACCTCAAAACTCAAATTTCTCTAAAACTCTCAATTCAAAGCCAATTGCTCTACATCCAAACCAGTTCTAATTTATCTAAATTATATTCATATATATTTCAATTCACTCCACATCCTATGATACACATTTTCATCCTTTCCACACCCAATCATCATTCAATCTATAACTCTTTCAAACAATATACAACAACATCACACATCAACGATTTCTCATACATAAATTCATCACTTACCACCCCTCATTATCATAATAGTCATCCACCACCAATCATAGCTCAACATCAATAATTCATCATCATACAACATTAACTCAAAATCAACACCATTTATAAACAACAACCTCATTTCAACATTTATCACAATCAATTCAATCCTATCCTAAGGTTCACTAGCCTAAGTATCCAGAAATATACATATTACATATAAAAAATCAAAACTATACTTTGGCCGATTCTCAATATGCACAAAACACCAAGATGAGTCCAATTCAAGCCTCCAATCACCAATCAACTCCAACAAGCATCAACAATCAAATTTTTCCAATCTATGCACATTAATTTACCATAAATCAATACCTAGGGTTTCTAAATACACAAATTCACAAGGAATAAGAGCAAGCTTACCTTATCAACAGTTTTGAGAGCAAAACTCAATAGCAACCAAGTGCTAGAGTGTACCTAAACACCCAAAATCACAAAAATATCTCAAAAATCAAACCTAAAATTTCAAAATTCTTATAACAGCAGAATAGGGAGTGAAATTCGAAATATTACCTACACAAGTTAGATAGGACTAACGGACTCGGCAAAAGCTTCGGGTAGCCGCTGACAGCACGCGAATCGAAGTACCGTAGCTCAAGTTATGAGCAAAAAAATGAGGAAGTGAATAGTGTTCTTCCTCTCTTCTCTCTCAACTCATGCAGCTGTGATTTTTGAGTTATGAAGGGTGAAGTGATTAAAACGGCCTTTAATGAGAGTATTTATATGTTGAGTTTGGGTCCAACTTAGGTCTGGTCTAACCCGTTAGCGTTTTTGGCCCGTTTGGCCTAACTTTGGGCCAAACCTTTAAAATTAGCGCCCGGTTTAGAAGTCTAATTGTTTTCTTAAGCTTTTCTACTGTTTTCATTATTCTCGCACAGTACCAGACAAATTTAAGCCGGTACTGCCAGTTAATTTATCAGTACACGTTTTTACGTAATTTTTTGCAGAAAATTACATTTTCTAACTCAGAAAAATCTATTGAGTCCAAACATCATATTTAAATTTTCTAATTCACATTCTAAATTTTTTTTATCCTATTTTAGACAATTAATTTAATTTAATTAAGCTGTCAATTAGTCGCAATTCTTACATTCTGGGCAACAAAGGTTATTTAGTCAACTTGGTGGTTCATTATTGTTCTCCCCCTAAATGCCATGTTGGTGGCTGAAGTAAAACTTAGATTCTAAAAAATCACAATGAATGGTCACATGAACACAACGAGTGATTGAATTGTAGCACCTATACCCCTTTTGGTGTGTAGCATACCTAACGAAAACACATTTTTCTGCAGAAGGATCAAGTTTGGTTCTATTGACTTTAGGGGTATAGACAAAGACGGAACATCCAAATACTTGAGGTGGTAAGGTTAGAATAGGCGAGATTGCGGTCTGAGTAGGCAAGACTTGTAAGAGTGTTTTGCGGTAGAGAACTTGGGTAGGTAGGTGATTCAGTAAGTAGGCAGAGGTCGCTATAGCTTCAGACCAAAAAATTTTTGGAACTTGTGCATAAAAAAGCCTGGCTCGAGTCATCTCAAGTAATTTACGATTTCGCCGCTCAGTCACACCATTTTATTGGGGTGTATTTGGGTAGGAAGTTTGATGGATAAGGTCATTTTGCATAAAAAAATTACGCATTAATTAGTTTATAAATTTTTCACCATTATCTGAGCGAAGTATTTGGATTTTCGTGTTGAATTAAGTTTGAATCATTTAGAAGAAAGCAAAGAATTTATCAGGTACTTCATATTTGTGTTTTAAAAAATATACCCAAGTCATGCGAGAGAAATCGTCTACAAATAACACAATATTGAAAATTATTATGGGAAATAGGAGATGGGCCCCCACACATCAGAGTGTATTAGAGAAAAAATAGAATTGACTCTAGTGTTGGTGGGAGGAAAAGAAACTCTATGATTTTTTGCACGAATACAAGTTTCGCATTTGAGGGGTCTAGTGCTACTTGTAAAAAGACTAGGAAATAAAAATTTGAGGTACCCAAATGAAGAATTACCTAGTAACCGTGTTCTGTGAGCAAGCATGGCATGACCCTGGTGTGCTACTTCATCAACGTAGTAAAGGCCTTCTCGCTCAGTATCACGCCTAATGATCTCCTTCATAAGAATGTCCTGTAAAAGATAAAAGGTAGAGTATATCAGTACCACACAATTTAGTTCCTTTGTTACTTGACTAACAGATAATAATTTTGATGATAGTGCAACGACATAGAGGCAATTTTTTAATTTTAATTTTTTTGAAAAAGTAATAGAGCCTCTTCCTTTAATATCAATTAATTCTCCACTAGCTGTTTCAATATGGGCTTTTGAGAGTATAGTCAAGTTGTTGAAATCATGGAGGTCATGAGTCATAGTATCGGTAGCCCCATAATCGAAAATCCATTCATTTATTTTTTTTTAATTGGATTCTAATTTTGGGTCTCCCTTTTTTCCTCCTTTCCTTCTGGCACAGTTTCAGCCCTTACCGCCGCTACTACCTTGCCATTGCGACTTGCTTCCTCTCTTCTGGCTTCGCTGCCACTACTGCTGGTGACCTCTGGAATGCTCACAGCAGCGGCTCCTTTGCTCTGATTTTTCGGTGACTTGGAATTTTTTTCACCAATCTGGGTAATCAATTCACCAATCTGGTAGGTTTCAAGATCTGAAGTCGGGCTGCCTCCCTACGGATAGTGGTGTAGGCGAATTCGACTGAAGGAGATGTCTCTTGCTTCAATAAATTTCTTCTGATTGTTTCGAATTTTTCATCAATTCCAGTAAGCAACTGATACAACCTCTGTTCTTGTTTTAATTGGTTGAAAATCATAATATCTTTAGGGCATTTCATGGGATTTGGTTGTTTTCTGTCGATGGCCATCCATATTGCTTGCAATTTGTTCCAAAATTTTTCTTAGGTATCCTGCCATTGTTTCTGAGTGTTGGCTCGTTGATGTAGGTCATAGATCTGCATCGGATTGGTACTGCTTCCATAAGTGGTTGACAGACTGTCCCATAGTGCCTTTGCAGTTGGAAATTGAGACACGTTGTTCATTAGGTTTGCTTCGATATTCTGGATAATCCAGGTAAACACTGTTTGATCTGCTTGTTCCCGTTGATCATATGCTGGTTCTGTCTCTGCCGGTGCTGGAGGTATCCTTGTTAGGTGAGCCTTCTTTCCTCTTCCACCAATTGCTTTTTTCACCAGAGTTGCTTATAATGGATAATTATCTCCATTTAATTTAAAACCAATTGACAAATTGTCAGAATTAGTTTGTAATAATTACATTCCAAGACTATTGCGTAGCATATTCACAATTTGTAATGTCAATTCGTCAAAAATGGTTGATTTGGATTGATAGTGCTGCTGGTTTCTTCAGATACAGACATGTTGGGTTTTGGTAGTATTGCTGGGACGGTGATGATACTTTTGAGTTTCCAAAATCTAATTCTGCTCGGATACCATATTACGTCGCTACAAAGAATTTAGAAAAAAAAAAGGATAATTTAAAAAAATATCATATTCATTCTTTCTTTTGATTACAATATTTTTACCAATATATAAATCAAGAGTACATTACTACGTACGCTAATTATAGAATAATATCCTAATAAATTACATTAATTTTTTTTTATTCTCTTTAATATTTTCCTAATTTTGTTCCTAACGATGATGTTCTAATAAGTCAAACCTACGTATCATTTACAAGTATATCTAGGCAAAATTAGTAGTACATTTGAAAGAAGAAAAAATAGGTAAAACTAGAGTAGGAAATCAATTACTTACTTGTACACATACTTTTTAAAGAATAATAAATAAATAAATAAATAAATAATTAACTAGTTCTATTTGTTCAGTATGTTGGTGCTTGAAATTTTCTCCTTTAGATTTAGGGTAGAAAACAAAAGGTCAAGTCAATTTTTATTCTTAATAAATCAAACTTGTAATATATTTAACTGATCTAAATTTTTAATTAGTCCAGACAATTCTAACAGGTCTAATAAATTATTTTGTGAGTCTAAATTTGACCTATTAACAGAATTAAACATTTAAATTAAGTTAGAGTTAAAATTATTTTATGACAAGCCAGAGACTATACCTTATCGTGTTTTTTCTTCACAAAAAAGTCATGGAAGAATGGAAAGATTTATGGCTTTTCCTGAAGAAAGGATTAAAAAGAAAAAAAGTGCCCCCTTTTGAAGACTTTGATTTAAATTATTTCTCATGAAAATGGCAAGAAGCCAAATTGGAAGTCAAATGGGTCCTAAATAATTCATTTGAGTTTGAAATTACCCTCAAATTTGTAAGGCCTGAAAGCTGTTTTGTGGAAAAACCAATATTGTTTTTGTTCATGATATCGATCTTCAAAATCACTATTTTATCTAATAATCAAAGTCATTAATCAGTACACTAAACAAAAAAGTCATTAATCAATTGGGAGTAGTATTTGGGTGCTGAAAGAATACTACATATATACAAATTAAAAAAATAATTGTGCATTTTTATATGTTAAAGTACATTTTACATTTTACCAGGTTTAGAAATATATAGATATATATGATTAGTCTTAAATAAATTAAATAATGTGATTAATTATGCTAATGTCTGCTTTTGAGCTGACAAAATATCTTGTAGCATCCATCAAGAGAGGCCGGTGGTGGTAGTAATTAAGACCTAAGAAAAGGGAATGCGTCAAAATCGGTGTTCAATCTTTTAATGATAAAGAATTATCAGTGTATATATATATAATTATATATATAATGAACTAGAAACTCTAATATAAGAAGCAAGCAATGCAAGTTTGATAAGTGTTTGCTTTGATTTGGGGTCTCCACCCTTTTAAAGTATGAATAATAATGTTTGCTTAACTAATTAAGATTATTGCTGTTGAGGGGTCATTAGTTAAATTAAAATTTTGGTATGACTAGGACAAGTATGACATTGGTCATGAACCATGTATCTCATAGCTAGAAAAAGAATATAATAATATGCACCGTACCTCCTCATATACAGGGGTGGCAATAGGGTGGGTGGGACAGATTTTTTTTTCTACTCGATTATGCTCTATCTTATAATAACTTGTATTGAATTCGTTTAGTTGTTATTTACGAATAATAAAAAGTTAAATNATCCTGTATCCTGTATTTACCTCGCTCAAGAACCCACACTAGTACGGAAGCAAATAATTATCCATTCTGAGCAAGTAAAAATAGAATGAATACCTACAAATTTAAATAGTGTTGTCACCCTATTCATGTATATGTCATTTTAACATATATTATATCAATGTGGGGCAATTAAAACTTAAGTGGGATATGTTGAATGAATAAATACATATTTTGTAATTAAATTTTAATTCAGTTTTAAAAATACCTAAATTTTAAAAGATTATTTAAATTTTTTTAAACTACCTACTTAACTTAACAAGGTATCCTATCTCTAATTCTTAACATTTTTTGCTACCAAAATTCATTTTTCATAAATACAAAATTATTTTCATTTTTTCGTGAATAAAACTAATTGTATTTGGTTTTGGTGTCCAACACAATCTCATTTTAATCACATTTTCTTTTTTTTGTCTCTCTCCCTTTTTTTCTCTCTCTTTCTCTCTCTCTATTTTATCTGAATACGAGTTGAGTATCCCATATATTAACACGGATGATGAATTAGANATATATTAAAAAATATATATCTAAAAACTGAAAAACGTAGTTTCTAATTGAGGCTAGACATATACAAGAGCAGCACCAAACACGTCCCAATGAAATGGTGGTGGGGCTACTTGAGTTGCTTGAATATCAGAATCATAAGTCGCCATCCCAATATTACTACTATCCATTTAGAAATGAATTAGTCAAAGATTTAGGCCATGCTTGGGGTTATGGCATCGCAATACTCATAATTTGAAAAGTTCCGTGGCCGAATTATATTGGTATCTAATATTTCAATAATATAGTTTCGCAATGTTATTATCGGCCATCAATGTATGGAATATATATGTCGCAATTGAAGGCTAAGATGAGTGTTACGAATTTTTTTTTCAAAAATTTAAATTATATAAATAATCATATTTCTAATATTATTCTTTAAGTAA
>NC_029794.2:9669387-9670663 GCF_000816755.2 Arachis ipaensis | reverse complement strand
ATATCAGAATCATAAGTCGCCATCCCAATATTACTACTATCCATTTAGAAATGAATTAGTCAAAGATTTAGGCCATGCTTGGGGTTATGGCATCGCAATACTCATAATTTGAAAAGTTCCGTGGCCGAATTATATTAATATTTCATATTTCAATAATATAGTTTCGCAATGTTATTATCGGCCATCAATGTATGGAATATATATGTCGCAATTGAAGGCTAAGATACGAATTTTTTATTTTTTTTTCAAAAATTTAAATTATATAAATAATCATATTTCTAATAAAGTAAAAATATCTTTTAGAATTTGTTTAAATTTTTATTAAGTTTAATTATTCTGTTGGTCCCTATAGTTTTGCGAAATTTTTAATTAGGCCTCTATACTTTTTTTCTTTTTAATTGGGTTCCTGCATCAATTTTTTTTTCAATTAGGTCCATTTTAGTAGTAATTGGCTTAATTGTATAAGGACTCAACAAAAAAAATTAGTGCAGAAACTCAAATAAAAGGAAAAAAAAGTATAGAGACTCAATTGAAAAAAAATTGGTGCAGGAACCCAATTAAAAGAAAAAAAAGTATAGGGACCTAATTGAAAATTTCGCAAAATTATAAAGACCAACAGAGTAATTAAACCTTTTTATTATAATTTCTTTTATTTGTCTTATACTTTTTTTTAATAATAATAATTAAATTTTAAACTTTTTTATTATAGAAAATTTGATATTATATTATAAAATTATTTTTTTCAGAGACTTAAAATAATTGGTTAATAAATTAATTGGTTAATTATTATTTGTTATTAATTGGCAAGGTTGTTAGGCAGCATGCATATATTTATATGCATGCATCTTCATTTCGTTTAGTTAGATTGTGTTCATATGTGCTTTTCATAGCATATTATATATATGATGGATTCCCTACATCTACTAATTATGATTTGATATTTTGATTGTCTCTAGTCTCTACCATTATTTAAATGTCACGCTCACTGAACACACCAAATAATTTGGAATATATTACTATTATTATACTATGTATATACCCTACACAAGGTTGTATCTCTCTCCAACCAATATTCAGATTACAGAAATTGACCTTCTGAATTTTTTTAATTTAACTTTTGAACCGTTAGTGCTTGCTTAGTGACTGCTTGTGATTGGTTTAAATATTTTCAAGGATTCTCAACAATTTTTTATTTTTCTGGTTAAAAAGTACAGAACAACATAGAGCATTAGCCTTTAAGAAATATAGACAGTATTATTTGAGAAATGCTAAAAGA
>NC_029794.2:9668889-9669353 GCF_000816755.2 Arachis ipaensis | reverse complement strand
ATTAAAATTTAGTATTTAGAATTTAGAATTATTTAAAATTTAAAATTTAGTGTAAAAAAAACACTTAATTGACAATTGAATAATATTGATTAATTGAATTGTTTCAGTGCATTGTTTAATGTTTTCACAAAATAATTCTACATCACGGGTATGCATATAATGGTTCATATTGGAAAACTGAATTCTTCAGTTGTTGTATATATGCTGACATTATCATCATGAATATTGAATAAGTGCATATTATTCGGACCAACTTGGATAGACAGCTATAGTCTATCCTTATAGATTATTAAAAACGTGAAAGGTTTAACTAATACGTAATATAATGGATACAACGTAAATTAAAGTTATTCCGGAATATTCATCCAAAATTAATTTATGTACTGGAATATTAGTTGATAAATCATAACTTCATAACATATATAGTCGTTAACCAAATTAATGGTGCGGGTCTACGTGAACTT
>NC_029794.2:9653040-9668864 GCF_000816755.2 Arachis ipaensis | reverse complement strand
AAATTTAAAAAATAAAATGCATTGGTTTCACATACAAAACGTGCGGAGAAACTTTGTAATAAAGAGTGTAGAAAGTGGCACTAATAGCTGTCTTAGAATTTTGGTTCATTTAGAGGTAGATTTTTTCTTCCTTTAGGGTATGGACTGTGGACTCAGTTGACATTTGACCCTTGTTATATGGTTCATATAAATAAGTAAATAAATAAATAAATGCAACTTGGGGGGACCAAGCATAGCATCTCTTGTTAGGAAAAATAGATGTTGTTTTTCAACGTTGAACAAAGTTCTTTGGATCCTAGCAATTCAAGAAGAAGTCATAAGCCAAACCTGAATTAAAAAAAAAAGACCTATTCTGAATTACTATTTAGCCTTCTTTTTTTAGATGAATTCATTTATCTAAAAGATAATTATTTTTTATTTTTATATTATTTAAAAAATACTTTTAAATAATGTTCATGTAACTATTAGTTTTTTTTTTTTGTCTACAGTATTTTCAATCCAATGATCTAAAAATTAATTTATCATAAATTTAAATGAATTCACTATTCGATTAATCCAAGTTGATTGTAACTTATAACTACTAATTAAATTGTGTACTTTTCAAACTCTATGCACCAAAGTACCGAATTCTCTTAAAGGGTGTTTTTGAATTATTGGTTATTAATAATAAAATTCTTCTCTTAATTATACTGCTCAACCACTGATTCGCCATCCACATAACTGCTACGATAACCTAACAAGAATGTTCACTCTGATTTCTGAACCTAAATTACACATGTTACTTATAATGACTCCCTGTTTGTTTACATTATATGATTCTCAGATCGAAAATGTTTGATAACAAAAAAATTTAGCCAAAAAATAATCATAATTTACTTTATTTAACATTTATTAATTTAAAATATTAATTATTGTGACAATTAATGAATATAAGACAAATTCTGGCTGTTTTTTTTGTCTTCCTAACATTACTATTCTCAGATAAATATATATATAATCGATAATACTAGAAAAATAAAAAAAAATAGTCAAAATTTATCTTATTTAACATTCATTAATTATTACAATAATTAATAAATATTTAAATAAGATAAATTATAACTATTTTTTGTTAATTTTTTGTTGTTATCAAACATTTTTGATATACAATATTAAACTGAAAAAAAAAAGTGAGTCATTATAAGTAACATGTGTAATTTAGGTTCAGAAATCAGAGTGAACATTCTTGTTAGGTTATCGTAGCAGTTATGTGGATGGCGAATCAGTGGTTGAGCAGTATAATTAAGAGAAGAATTTTATTATTAATAACCAATAATTCAAAAACACCCTTTAAGAGAATTCGGTACTTTGGTGCATAGAGTTTGAAAAGTACACAATTTAATTAGTAGTTATAAGTTACAATCAACTTGGATTAATCGAATAGTGAATTCATTTAAATTTATGATAAATTAATTTTTAGATCATTGGATTGAAAATACTGTAGACAAAAAAAAAAAACTAATAGTTACATGAACATTATTTAAAAGTATTTTTTAAATAATATAAAAATAAAAAATAATTATCTTTTAGATAAATGAATTCATCTAAAAAAAGAAGGCTAAATAGTAATTCAGAATAGGTCTTTTTTTTTTAATTCAGGTTTGGCTTATGACTTCTTCTTGAATTGCTAGGATCCAAAGAACTTTGTTCAACGTTGAAAAACAACATCTATTTTTCCTAACAAGAGATGCTATGCTTGGTCCCCCCAAGTTGCATTTATTTATTTATTTACTTATTTATATGAACCATATAACAAGGGTCAAATGTCAACTGAGTCCACAGTCCATACCCTAAAGGAAGAAAAAATCTACCTCTAAATGAACCAAAATTCTAAGACAGCTATTAGTGCCACTTTCTACACTCTTTATTACAAAGTTTCTCCGCACGTTTTGTATGTGAAACCAATGCATTTTATTTTTTAAATTTTTTCACACTAAATATATCCAAAATACTTGAAAATTGTACGTAGAAATTTCAAAACTAAATACATATAAATAATTGTGCCTTGTTGGTGCCCATTATTGCATACACAGCTTTAGGTTTTTCGTTTTAACACTACAACACAACTGGCATTTTAAGGCGGTTCTGGAATCATATTGCGGTGGTTAAATTAAACGCAAAAAAATAGACCGGAAATAAATAGTTAGTGACGATTTTAGCTAACCGTTGAAATAACCACCACGTAATGAAAATAGTTTTGCAAAACCGCCGTTAAATGGCGATTCTAGCTTTTTTTTTTAATTATTTTATCTCTTTTAAAATATTATGTTTATTCAACTTTACTTTATTAGTTATCGATTAATTTAAAGAACTTCCAACTAAATAGAACACCCAAATAACATAACAAACCAAATTATATATATGCAAACATAACTTATATAAAGAGATTGCAATAAGTGCATGATTCAATATAAAGTAAAATTTTCTAATTTGAAGAAAATAAACATAAAGCACTAAACCAACTTAAATTCAATAGTATCTAATAACATTGATTGAAAGTCATTATTTTTGTTGCGAATCATGGTTGCCAGATGAAGTTGGTCTTGCGCGCGACGAGGTCGGTATACTGCCCAAATCATCCAGCACTGCAGCAACGTCAGCTGGCAAATTGCCTCCTTGTTGTTGGATTATATATCCCCAAACCTTCCCCGTCGACTGTCTCTTCGCCTGCTCTTCTTCTATCTTAGCAGTTAATTCTGCAATTCTCCTCTCATACTCTTCATTTTTCTCACCAGAACCCGACGGTTGTTCAATAGCGTTACCAAATACTTGGGTGGGACATGGTCCAGCACCTAAGGCACGAACTCATCTTGGGTGCTCCTTTCTAAGAACTTTTGCTAATGAATCATTTTGTGAAAGGTGCTTAGAGGATTCATACTGCCTCTCAATATTCGCAATTGCTTCCTACAAATATACAAGAAATTGGAAAGGCATGATTTAACAGTAGCACGATATATACAGTAATCTAAGTTTAAAATTTTCAGACGTTACTTACACTAACAGCACGCGCATCGGAATGGATATACGAGCCATTTTTTTCTTATGAGTGATGATAAACAACTCTCTTCTAGTAACGGGCCTCCCTTGTTCTTTTTCCTGTATCATTAATATCGATACAATTATGTAAATAACAACACCATATTCAGGAAGTTTAATCAAAATCTCAATGCAAATAATTACTTATTACCACTTCGTCTTTTTTTCTAGCCAATGTTTTAAAGCCTCCAGTATGTGTGTAAAGTTGCTTGCTCCAATTTAAAGCGTTTTGTTTACACTTTTTCTATGAACAAATAACAGAACAAATATAAATGAGAAAGGGATGTTGAATATAAAATGTAAAGGGTATAATATGTATACACAATGTATGCTTTTGTGGAAATAATAAAAAATACCGAGGCTTAGCTTTGTTTCTTCCTTCTGGCGATATTCAAGGAACCATTTGCATTCATTTTCTTCTATTCCTGACGGGCGATGCTTAAGATTTTCCTCAAAAGTCCTTATTTCTTTGTAACACTTATGATACAAGTTGTTTCTTGTATCCTTCCAATTTTTTCCTATCCTTTTTATAATTCCGCGCTTTATTTTTCCTCTGGCGTCGTCCTCATAGTGAAAGACTCGCTGCAATTAGTTGCCATTGTTATTAACCAAAACCAACTAACAAGCATAAGACTGGTAATTTGAAGAATAACCACAACCATTATAAGCTACTTTAAATTGAAATATTATAACACTCAACTCCAGTACAAGCAGTCGCAATTATGTATAAGATAGAAATGCTGAAATAAACATGTGAAAAATAAAATTTGAAAATATAACCAGCCATATAATTTACCCATGCAAAAACTCTTACCCCAAAAAAAATTGGATACTAAAATTGCTTAAAATGTTGAAACTAAAAGATGTACCTTAATCATGTCGTATGCATGTTCCTTCTTAGTTTTGTTCACGTACTTCCAACTCTCTTCATATATGGGGAATTGGTAATAGTCAGCACCCAAACTCCCTAAGAAACCACTGAATAGTCCAGTTGCCTGACTAATTGATTGCATCTCTTTGTTAAATGGGAGTATTATCTTTGTATTGGAAGGAAGTGCTATGGCCTCCTTCATGCTCAGCTTAGACTGTTTTCTCACCCCGTCCTCTAAGAAGTATATGAAAAAAAAATTACTATCTGATCATTGCACAAAAGAGAAATAGAGGTAAAGGACTTTCAAAATAACTATTTACAAAAACAGGAGGAAAATATTATATACCGATGATAGTAACATTCCAGTAATCTGTATCTTTGCATTTCTCGTCGTTGTTCTGACTTTCGGCTTCTTGGGCAGCAAACAAGTCGTCAGTGTGATCATCAAACGAAAGAACTTCATCCGTCTCCGGGTCGTAATCCTCATCCTCCGATTCATGATCATCCACTTCATCGTGATGCTAAGTCTCTGTGCGTTCTGTGAGAGTTTGAGGGTCATTAGCTGTACTTGAAGGTGCAAGTCTTTTATCGTTGCACGGTGCACGAAACGATTCATTGATACGGGAAGCTGGAGCTCTATTAGATGACGACAAAAATGGAGGAGCTCTATCACGTGGTTGCTCACGTGATATCTGAGGTCCTCTAGTCATGGATCCAACCTTAATGCAATATGAAATCATTTAACATTACATTGAACAACAAGATTTAATATTAAATATTAATTGAATTCATAAACTAGTATATTTTCGACGAAAAGTTTACAACATGGATCAATAATTTAACTGAAGGTTACATAATTTTCACATTAGGTTACGTAAAGAAATGTTAACCACGAACACTTACCGTAGTCTCCTCAGTTTTGGAATTAGTTTCGGCATTTTCTGGGGGTTCCCGTATAATGTTGTACCATGATTTTCGAGGCATTCTTACAAATCTTGACAAAAAACAATATTACTAGACAAATATAAAGATTATGAACAATTTAAAAAACCATTAACACAATGATTAATAGATAAATAATAATGTTACAAAGCAAAGCAAGCATAAAGTATTTGTTATAGATAGATATATAAGGTGCCAACATAGGTTAGTGACTACTTCATAACAAGGGAAATTCTGCTGGCTTTGGAAATAGACCTCTCAAAATCAAAATGAGCAATTAGATATAAGATAGCAAGAATCTTCAATTCAGAAAATGATGCTCTATGTTCACAAAATAATCCTTACACTTAGTCATTTTTAACGTATATATATAACAGTTTTCCAAATTAGATGCATGTGCGACAATTTTTGTGTTTGTGTTTTTTTTTTCAGAAAAGTAAGTGTAAAATTTTGCAGGCCTTATTCGGTGATAGCTTGTGTTGGATGATAAAACAGGATTTTGGCAGAAACACCTGCATGCTTGGCATTCATAAAACTTCTTTGTTAGGATAACGTGTAGTACTATTCTTTGTCAGGATAACATGTAGTACTATTCTTATTCCGTATAATCTTCCGCTCTGGCTTTGTATGAAATAGACATATTTTATTCTATCCACGTTTATTCCTGGGCCAAAAATGCCAGGCAACAACATAGATGTTTACTTGTAGCCTTTGGTAGATGAGTTGAAGAAATTATGAATGATGTTGAAACGTATGATGCCAAAGAGGGAAACACTTTCAAGATGTGTGCGGCACTAATGTGGACTATTAGCGACTTTCTAGGATTAGGAAACCTATCTGGTTAAAATACGCACAGTGGGTTAGCTTGTCCTACGTGTAACTTGGACGCTAAGCCTCATCGGCTGAAAGACAGTAAAAAATGGTATTTCATGGGCCATTGCCGCTTTTTGAATTAGGGATACAAATACAGACTAGACCGGAATAGATTTGACGGGCAAGTCGAAGGTAGAGATCCACCGAAGAAGTTATCCGGAATAGATGTATTGAGAAAACAGTCTAATGTGCACGTTTCATTTGGGAAGAGGTCAACTGTGACATCCAAAAAAAGACGTAATGGCCAGGATGCGGATGAAAATGACTCGCATTGAAAAAAGAATAGTGTTTTCTTTGATCTCCCATACTAAAAGGATCAGATGTTGCGTCATAACCTTGATGTAATTCATGTAGAGAAAAATGTCCATGACAATGTGGTGTTCACTATCTTAAACGATAACGAAAAATCAAAAGACAATCTTAAAGCTCGCAGAGATTTATAATGCATGGGCATAAGGCCTGAATTGTGACCGGGCGAAGGTGGTAAATATCCTTCTGATGTATTTGCGATGTCAAATTTACAGAGGGGTGTATTTTTGAAGACTCTGCAGAATGTGGTCTTTCCAGATGGTTACTCTAGTAATGTTGCTCGTTGTGTTGATTTGCGATAACGTAAGTTGTCTGGGTTTAAAAGTCATGACTGTCATATTCTGATGGAACAATTACTTTCAATTTTGGTAAAGAATTCCCTTCCGAGTCCCGTGTCCAATGTGATTGCAAATTTGTCATCATTTTTCCGAAAACTTTGTGGGAAAGTCATAAACCCTGTGCAGCTTGCTGACCTTCAGAATCATGTTGTGCAAACCCTGTGTCAGATGGAAATAATTTTCCCTCCATCCTTCTTTACTGCCATGGTTCACCTCACGGTGCATCTTGTTGATGAGGTAACTCTTGGTGGACTAGTACATTATCGGTGGATGTATCCAATAGAAAGGTTAGCTTGCTGATAAACCCCTTTAATACAATCAGTTGAGCTAATTGTGTATATAATAAGCGTTATGTTGTATTTATATAATAGGTATCTAGGACGTTTAAAGCAATATGTTCGTAATAGGGCACAATCAGATGGCTCAATTGTAGAAGGCTATTTATCTGAGAAAATCCTGACTTTCTGTTTTAGATATTTAGATAATATTGAGACTAGAATCAATCGACTAAGGCGAGTTGATGATCAACCCGTTGATGTTACCCATAATTCAGGGAAAACTATGTTCCCAACTATTGGAAAAGCATTAGGGGATATTTCGCATTTCGAACTCACTCCAATGGAAAAACATCAAGCACATCATCATGTGCTAGTCAATTGCGATGCCATGGTTCGATTTGTTGAGTAAGTATATACATATATTTTTAAAATACCAATATAACTCTTTTCTCCTAGTGACTAGTTAGACTAATTTTCTTTTCTCTCATAAAGTACATTTAGGGAAAAGACAAAGCGAAGCTTGCGGACTCAGACAAAGTTGCAAGCTAAGATAGACAGTGTTGTGCATACGAAATTTCCTTGGTGGTTCAAGCACGAGTTGATAGAATATTAACCTGACCGATATGTGTTTTTAGCCTAGAATTAGTGCTTTATGAAATCCGATTTTAATATAAAGTATGTTGCAATTATGTGGTTCCAGGTTTTAATGGAAATTACGATTCATTCGAAATAAATGAAGTTGCTTGCGTGCGGCCCCATGATTCAGGGAAGACGTTTTGGGACGTATAACGTTAACAGGTACAAGTTTAGAACTATCACAAAGGAAGACGGGCTGAAAACTCAAAATAGTGGAGTATATGTATCATCTAATACAAGAAGTTATGCAAGCATTCGTGATAATAGAGTGGTTGTTGGCAGTGTTTTGTATTACGAAAAAATTGTAGACATAATTGAATTGAATTATATGTAGCTGTCATTTCACAGTGGTATTATTCAAATGTGTTTGGCTGATACCACTACCAGTAGAGGCATCAAACAAGACCATTTGGGCCTTACCAGTGTTAATTTCTCTCGTCCGATACACACTGGTGATCGAGAAGAAGATGGACTGTACATATTGGCCTCAGAAGCTCAGCTTGTATACTATATGGATGATGAAGTAGCTAAGGAATGGAGTGTTGTGGTTCATATGAAACCACGAGATTTGTATGACATGGGAGAAGAGAAAGAAGAAGTTGAAGTTTGTTTTTTTCCACAGCTAGGGTTGAACATGTCAGCGGAAGGTGACATTGAAGATTTACACAAGGGAGGATGATATAGAAGACCCACAGAAAATGCTTTAGAGAATATCGATGATGTTGCGTAATGCTTATATGAAAATTTTTAACATAATTTGAAAAGGATCTTTGTGTCATGAACTAAGTTAAATAAACTCAACGTTGTACGTTGTTTTCTTTTGTTACAAAAAACTTTGTGTATTTTCGATTTGCAATTAAGTATTTATTGTATTGTGAATTTTCATGAGTAAAAGCAGATTTTTTGTTTATTTGAACAATTTTTTTTATGAAAAGTTAGTTTACATTAAATCTTTAATGTTGCGTCAGTTGTTGTTTTTCTTAGTGTTGCAATTTTGATAATCTTGATATCTATTATTCAATATCAATTCCAATAGAGTTACATTTTTTAAACATTAGTGAACATAACATGATGGTGGAACAGGACAAATGAAAACTGAGGATTTTTCATCATCCTCTGCAAGGACAACATTCGCTACAGAGTTTTTGTTTAAGAAATTTGTCCAAACTACCAACAAGGGAGATGGTAAATGTCAAAAATTTGCGTTCAGTTTTAAAAGTGTCTTAGCATATTGTCATCTGGTTTTTTCTAAATCAGTATTTAATGACTTGAGAGTTCTCAGTTTCTTTTATGTATACTTATTTTGTTGTATGCATGTTGATATTTTTAATATTAACTAAATATTCCGGAGAAATAGTTCCTGACAGTCTAGATGGAGAAGAGTCTGATTCAAAAGACAATTTAGATGATATCTCCTCTGTTACAATTGACTGATCCATGCAGTTTGATCTCAATAAGGTTCCGAAAGAAGACAATGAAAGTTTATAAGAGCAACAAAGAGAAGATGATATACATGTTAAGAAAATGTGCCTTGATCTGAACAAAAGGCCATGCTATGGAAATAAAACATAAAATCCTGTAAAACGTGAAGCCCATAGATTCTCGACAGAGTATTTTTCGCTAGGTCAATACGATGTTGAAGAGAAATTTTGATATTTTATTATAAGAGTTGCGTTGATTTCCTTAATTTAATGATTTGGGTCGCAGTTATATTTATCTACTTTTAGAGTTTCTTGATTTATGTTTAGTAAGGCATAACTTCAGAGAGGAGTAACTTTAATTTATGCTCGTTAGAACTTTATTTTAACTTTATAAATTCATACTACGACTTTATTTTCTTATTTTACATTTATGTTTGAATGCAAATTTAAATGACAATAAAGTAAATAAGAAAATTTTATTGGTAAATTTGTTAACATGACACTACAAGGGATACGGGACATTGTGGCGGTTCCTGGAGTGATTTGCGGTGGTTTTTAGCCGCCGCAAAACATGATTCCAGCGGTTCCTTAAGCGTCGCCTATTTGGGGCTGGTTATATGATTTTGCGGCGGTTCTCAGGAACCGCTGGCACAACCGCCGCAAAACCTAAAAATAGCGTCGCAATGTTTGGAGTCGATTTTAAACCGCCGCAATCTGCCCAACCGTGATCCACACGAGATAATCGACGGTTTGAAACCGCTGCTGTTTAATGGCCACGGATTTGTTCACATGTAATGGCCGGCGGTTTGCAAAAGGCTGCTGTTTACTAGCCACTGTTTTTTCGAATGTAATTGGCGGCGGTTTCAAACCACTGCTATCTCCTAACATGATTTTTCAAATTTCTAACGGTTATTTCGCAACCGTCGCTATTTTTCAGATAAATGGCTGCAAAAATACTGTATTTTACACTGGCAATCAACGCTCTTTTTTATTTTAATGTACAATTTATTTTTATTTTTATTTTTTTATTGAATCCTTCTTAATATTAGTAAGTTAAATTATTTTATATCCCGAAAAATAAATTGCAAGGTAAACGACACTAGCAAAACCATTAATTTAATATATATAATTATCCGAATATCAATAAAGTGTACTCCTTACTAAGAGTTGCATAATCAACACCAAAAAAGTGTATATCTGAAAGAAAAAAAAAGTTCCACAATCCTAAGATCTACTTTCTATTCTGTCCCTCCAATGCACTCATCCATGCGGCAACGTCTGATGGCAGCTTCCCACCTTGCCCTTGAAGTAGACATATCAAAGCACTCTCCATTGGCTGCATCCTGACCTTCCCAGCTGTTACTTCATCCTCCACTGCCTGTCTTTTTGTCTTCTCGGCTGCTACTTCATCCTCCACTGCCTTCCTTTTCAATTTCTCTGCTGCCAACTCTGCCTTATCTTTTGTGCGTTAAGAGATACAACTCTCCTCTACTAACTCTCCTCTCTTGTCGTTCCGACTGTACCAATAATGATGACAAAGTGAATAAGTAGAGGAAGAGATAGTTCAAAAACATTCCCAAAATTAGATTATTTTTTTAATCCTTCTTAATATTAGTAAGTTAAATTATTTTATATCCCGAAAAAAAAATTGCAAGGTAAACGACACTAGCAAAACCATTAATTTAATATATATAATTATCCGAATATCAATAAAGTGTACTCCTTACTAAGAGTTGCATAATCAACACCAAAAAAGTGTATATCTGAAAGAAAAAAAAAGTTCCACAATCCTAAGATCTACTTTCTATTCTGTCCCTCCAATGCACTCATCCATGCGGCAACGTCTGATGGCAGCTTCCCACCTTGCCCTTGAAGTAGACATATCAAAGCACTCTCCATTGGCTGCATCCTGACCTTCCCAGCTGTTACTTCATCCTCCACTGCCTGTCTTTTTGTCTTCTCGGCTGCTACTTCATCCTCCACTGCCTGTCTTTTGGTCTTCTCGGCTGCTACTTCATCCTCTACTGCCTTCCTTTTCAATTTCTCTGCTGCCAACTCTGCTTGTAGTTCAAGAAGCACCCTTTGGGTCTCCTCCCTTTCAAAATTATTGCTCGGCTGATGGGAATTCATATCGAAGACTTGAATAGAAGTCGGCCCCAACCCCATGCCACGCACCCTACCCGGGTGCTCCTTTTCGAGAGTTTGAGCAAGCGAATCATTCTGAGACAATAGTCTAGAGGATTCATCACGTTGCTCAATAGCCTCAATTCTTTCCTACACACATAGATAACCAATTATAAGCATTTATTAGCTAGTCGCTAACCGCACAGACTTCCAATAAAATTTTAAAAACTAAAACATAGGAGAAACTACTTCCCGATTCTCAACACATTACTTACTCCAATAGCCCGAGCTGCATCATGGACATAGGAGCCATTAGCTCTTTTGTGCGTTAAGAGATACAACTCTCCTCTACTAACTCTCCTCCCTTGTCGTTCCGACTGTACCAATAATGATGACAAAGTGAATAAGTAGAGGAAGCGATAGTTCAAAAACATTCCCAAAATTAGATTACCTCTTCTTCTCCGAGCCTTGCCAAGCTTTTTGATCTGCCAGTGTGGTTGTAAAGCTGCTTTGATCGATTCTCAGCATTTTTCTTACACTTCTCCTGTCATGCCATCAAATTAAGAGTTACTAGAGACTAGTTCTGACTAACTCAATGTGACATAAATGGACTTTTTCTGTTATGAAACAAAACTATATTACATGTGTCTCTTCGCTATTGCGATAATCGAGAAACCATCTCCAATGGTCTGCAGTAATTCTATCTGGGCGGTTTTCAATATTTTCTTCAAGTGAAAGTTTTGGGTCATAGCAGTGATGGTATAATCTGTTCCTCGTTTCCTTCTAAGCCCTTCCTAGCATTTTGAATATTATATGGTTGATAATTCCTCTACTATCTTCTTCAAAATGGAACATTTCCTGGAACATTAAAATTAAGTTGTCAGTAGTGTTCAAATTATGAGTTTGGAATGGTACGAGGAAATAAAAATAACATTTTACCTTTACACATTCATTATAGACCTTGTCCCTGGTGCGAACTTTCTCTAGTCCTTCTCGCAGATTGGGAATTTAGTGTAGTCAGATCCTAGCAGTCCCATAACGCCGCTCAGTAGACCTGCTTCATCCCCAACTGGTTGCAGTGCACTGTTAAACCTGAGTACGATCTTTCTTCCATTAGGTGGCTTCATAGCTTCTTTCACACTCAGTTTGACCTATTTGATTGTGCCATCAGATTCTGTAAAACATATTTATTCTTAGTTAGTTACCATTGGAGCCAAGCTGCGATGACATCATAGAAAAATAGCTAAATGAAAAATAGAATTAAATGAATTCTCTTATACCAATTGTTTTAACATCCCAAAATTCTGTGGTCTTGCGTCGCTTGCGCTTCTGAGCATCCGATGCAGCAAAAAGGTTATCAACATGTTGGTCAAAAGAATCTACCTCATCTGCCTCTGGGTCTAAGTCTTCGGCGTCTGGCTCCGAGTTTTGAACATCATTCGTGCAAGCCTGTGGAGTAGGCAGTGGTTCGCTGCAGGGCAGACGAAAGGGGCGTAAAGACGAGGATGCGGGAGCACCACTGCCATTGGGTGGCGGAATTGGACAGTCTGCTCTCTACGAAGTTGAGGCTGCATCAAATCCTACTTGAGGCTGCTGACATGCTATGTCTACACGGGCTTTCTTCGTGAAACGACCTATCCTGGGCATCTTTTCTAGCTGCATTCGGATCAAAACAAAGTGATAATAATTAATATATAGATAATAATATGTATTAACATGCAAAAATGACACTGGCATACTCTAGTTACTATTATTTGAACTCGGGTATTTATGACATTTTGATACTAAACAATTTATAAAATGAGACCAAAGACCGCAGTTAAGGGTGATAATAGATAATTTAATCAGAATTATGAAATACATTAACAATTAAAGGTATTAATAAGTAATGATAGTTATGGTAAATCAATATTATGTGATACTAAGCTTACTTGGTATACAGGAATTATGCCCAAATTTGTGGTTTGGAATACACTACCAAGTCATACCTATTTCAATTGTATATATCATCATATAGCTCATTATATTAATGGTGGGACATAGCGTGTCATCACCAAACAAAACACATACATATAAACTATAATAAGAATAATATATAGCATGTGCAATTCACAATTCATAAATTCATTCCAAGCTCATATATAGATTAGGAGAGTACATGAGTACATGAGTTGAGAGACTCTATTAACAAAGAACTCAAAGTTGGGTCTAAAAAGGTTAACCATTAATGTATTCATAATTACTCTATAATGCCTATAATCATCATAATATTCTGCACTATTGGAGGTTAATTTTGGGATTGAGACTTAGCAGTAGCATGTTTATCAATTAGAAAATATCATGTTTAGTTATAATAATTAGGGGAATGTTGGAGAGTTGAGACTTGAATACTAAATGCAAACTAACCGTACTAGAGAGGTCATTACTTATTTCTATGTTAACAACGTCACAAGTCATTGCAAAATTTGGACAATGAACATTGTTTGCAAGAAATTTCTATGTCTTGGGTAGCAACATTGATAAACCACTATTTTATGGTTTATCTTGTATTTAATTGAGTGGTTTCATCAAGTCTTTACCCACTTATTCATATGATTTGTATGATTTTACAATCCCTTCCTAGTTTTGTTCTATGGTTGAAAACTTGCTTCCTAGAGATCTTTAATTTGTATATTTTAATCCTCCTTTATACCATTCGATGTCGTGATCCATGTGTTAAGTGTTTCAGGCTTTATAGGGCAGGAACGGCTTAGAAAATGGAGAGGAAGCTTGCAAAAATAGAAGGAACACAAGAAACCAAGGAGATAACCAGCGAGCATCGACACGCACGCATGGCTCATGCGAGCGCGCGACATGGAGAAATTTGCAGTGACGCGTGCGTGTGCCTCACGCGTACGCGTGGATTGGAGTTCGTCACGAAGACGCGTGTGCGTGGATGACGTGTCACGCCAAAATGACCAGCGACGCGTGCGCGTGACTAACACGTATGCGTGACATGCGCAATCTGCAGAAATAACAAAAAACGCTGGGGGCAATTTCGGGCCGAGTTTTGACCCAGTTTTTGGCCCAGAAACACAAACTAGAGTCAGAGAACGTGCAGAGACTCAACAGACATTCTCATTAGCATAGTTTTTAGTTTTTAGATCTGAATCTAGAGAGAATTTACTCCTCCTCTAGGTTTTCTTTACATTCATAGTTTTATAGTTTTATGCTTTTGCTTTGGATATTGAAGAGTCATCATCTCCGTTGAAGATACTATTCTAGTTTGTTTTCCTATTTCCTGTTTATTTATTCCATATTCTTAATTCTTGTTTAGAGCTACAATTGGATTACTTTTAGAATTTATTTATGCAAAGGATTACTTTTACTTTTAATTAATTTTGAATCTCTATTTTATTTAAATTATTATGTCTCTTTTCTATTCCAAACTTCCAATAACGAAGATGGTATCCATGTGGATAGAGTAGTCTCCCAACTTGACATGGGGGTTGATTAAAAGGAGACACTTGAGTTGGAATGCTCAAGTGCTTAGTTAAATTGAAAGTTGTTGGCTAATTCTATATTTACTAACGCTAGACCTTCCCAAGGGAGAGGACTAGGATTTGCGAATAAGAGTTAGCTCAATCACTTGACTTTCCTTTATTTAGTAAGGGTTAACTAAGTGAAAATAACAACCTCTTTATACTACACTTGAGAGAATCCCAACAAGGATAGAACTTCCGATTAATCATTCCCTCAGTCAAGGCTTTTTAATTTGAATATATAAATCTCTTTTAATTTTTATTGCTTTAATTTACAATTATTTATTTACTCATTGCCCAAACTCAAAATCACCCAGAAACTCTTGATTGATAACTTAGCACCCTTTCTAGCAACTCGTTGGGAGACAACCTGGGACTCATACTCCCAGTATTTTTATTCTAAACTTTTGTGACAACCTTTCTAAATTGATGGAGCGGATTTCAGCCGGTTAAGAGCTATACTTGCAACGTATTTCCTATATTGAATTCTTAATCGGTCGACTTGCCGCCACGCATCAAACATCTTCCGTGGTTCACACTTTAAGTTGATTATTAATTTCTTCCTATCGCCTAAATAGTGTCACTGTTAACACTGCTCACTTATAGACCAGTCACTTCAAAGTTGAAACCTGAAATTTAAGTCAATAGAAGTATCTAGAAAAGTAAAAAACTCAAGGAGCACTACAGCCTTTAGAGAATTCATGTTTTGTTATTTGATTATGCTTATATTGATCATACACGTTATTCTAATACTACATTTTCTAAGTTTGAACTAAGACAATTCATTTGACCCAAAATATATAGTCATGGATACATAACAAAAGTGCAAAGTCTTTGATATATAGCAAACAATATTTGATAATTAGAATCCTAATTCTTGTATATAACACTCCATGCCCATTCTTATTAGTTTAAATCACCTCTCCTGTATTTGAAAGTTACTAATTTCTAAAAGATTGAAAATTTTCCCCTTTTCTAAGGTCTAATTGTTCGTGTCATCATCACCAAGCATTAGATATTTTTTAGCATGAAATATAAGTTAAAAGATCCTATATGGTAAGTGGGGAGTGGGAGACTTGAGAATTATGATAAACTGGTTTAGCGTTATTAGTATTGACTAAGAAAATACTGAATGCAGTCAATACTGAGAATAAAAAATGCAGGTAACCATTATCAGCAACAATATTCAAATATAACAGTGAGAACATAGAAAACGTAGTTCACTGAGAGTTAATACCCAACTCAGAATCCACTATTAACGGACTCATGCTCCTCATCAACAAATGGCACTCCTCATTAACAAATTAACTCAGCTAACTAACCACATTAGGAGCAACTTGCATGTCAACTTTAAACTCATTATTGGCTTCTTTTTCAAACACTAAACAAGAAAAAAAGCACAGGGTGTCCAGTGGTGCTTACCCGCAGGTGGATGA
>NC_029794.2:9638592-9652585 GCF_000816755.2 Arachis ipaensis | reverse complement strand
TTCTGTATTTACTAACGCTAGACCTTCCCAAGGGAGAGGACTAGGATTTGCGAATAAGAGTTAGCTCAATCACTTGACTTTCCTTTATTTAGTAAGGGTTAACTAAGTGAAAATAACAACCTCTTTATACTACACTTGAGAGAATCCCAACAAGGATAGAACTTCCGATTAATCATTCCCTCAGTCAAGGCTTTTTAATTTGAATATATAAATCTCTTTTAATTTTTATTGCTTTAATTTACAATTATTTATTTACTCATTGCCCAAACTCAAAATCACCCAGAAACTCTTGATTGATAACTTAGCACCCTTTCTAGCAACTCGTTGGGAGACAACCTGGGACTCATACTCCCAGTATTTTTATTCTAAACTTTTGTGACAACCTTTCTAAATTGATGGAGCGGATTTCAGCCGGTTAAGAGCTATACTTGCAACGTATTTCCTATATTGAATTCTTAATCGGTCGACTTGCCGCCACGCATCAAACATCTTCCGTGGTTCACACTTTAAGTTGATTATTAATTTCTTCCTATCGCCTAAATAGTGTCACTGTTAACACTGCTCACTTATAGACCAGTCACTTCAAAGTTGAAACCTGAAATTTAAGTCAATAGAAGTATCTAGAAAAGTAAAAAACTCAAGGAGCACTACAGCCTTTAGAGAATTCATGTTTTGTTATTTGATTATGCTTATATTGATCATACACGTTATTCTAATACTACATTTTCTAAGTTTGAACTAAGACAATTCATTTGACCCAAAATATATAGTCATGGATACATAACAAAAGTGCAAAGTCTTTGATATATAGCAAACAATATTTGATAATTAGAATCCTAATTCTTGTATATAACACTCCATGCCCATTCTTATTAGTTTAAATCACCTCTCCTGTATTTGAAAGTTACTAATTTCTAAAAGATTGAAAATTTTCCCCTTTTCTAAGGTCTAATTGTTCGTGTCATCATCACCAAGCATTAGATATTTTTTAGCATGAAATATAAGTTAAAAGATCCTATATGGTAAGTGGGGAGTGGGAGACTTGAGAATTATGATAAACTGGTTTAGCGTTATTAGTATTGACTGAGAAAATACTAATCGCAGTCAAACTGAGAATAAAAAACGCAGGCAACCATTATCAGCAGCAATATTCAAATATAACAGTGAGAAAATAAAAAACGCAGTCAAACTGAGACTTAATACCCAACTTAGAACTCATGCTCCTCATCAACAAAAGCCACTCCCCATTAACAAATTAACTCAGCTAACCACATTAGGAGAAACTTGCATGTAAACTTTAAACTCATTATTGGCCTCTTTTTCAAACACTAAACAAGCAATTGAGCACAGGGTGTCCAGTGGTGCTTACCCGCAGGTGGATGATTGGATTGAGGGTGAGAGTGGAACCACCGGGCTTTGGGCAGAGCGAGAAGGGGCTCCAGGACACTGGATCGCCGCAGAGAAAGGCGTGGAGGAAAAGAACCAGGATGAAGAAGGCTTCTTGGTGGTTTGACAATATTGAATGGTTTAGTATTAGGTGAATAATAAGGATTAGGGATGTGGCAGTGGCTTTTCTGGTTTGAAATTTAAGCATAAACAAAAATGTGGTTTGAAGTTTGAACTTTGAATCGATTTAACAAAAACAAAAATAAAAATAAAAATGATCTCAATTACTATTTTAATTTCTTCGTCTTTTATTTTATTTTATTTTAATCTTGTCCGTATATTTTTAGTAAATTTTAATCTTTTAATTTATTGAAAGAGTAATTATGAAATTTTAAGAATCAGTTTAAAAATAATGAAAATAAATGCAACGTTTAAAAAATAGGTGAATGGAAATATCAAAGAAACTTCTAAAAACTTAAGATATGGAAATATTCTGCATGAATTATCGATTAGTTGCAAGCACACAGAACTCAGAAAAATCACTTATAAATCAAGTATATATCCTTCAAAAAAAGTGTAATAATATCTGCATCCAAATAAGTGAATTTATATCCTTTTACTAAGTTTTTTAGTTTAATGAAATAAAACAAGATATAAAAATTCTACAGACATATGTTTCAAAAATTATTCTTCTAAGGCAGATTGACCTCTCTTGTTCTTTTAATTAATTTTATAATATATATACATATTAGAAAAATAAGTTTTTAATAAATTTTATTATAAGATAATGAGATCTTCAAAAAATATGTTTTAACATAAATTATTCTTCTTCAAATTATACAGAATTAACCTGTCATACAAAAATAATTCTCAAAAATTTTTAAAAATTAAAAATTTCTTAAGACAAAAATGTTCCATTCAATTTTTTTTGAATCAATTTTAGGTATTTATTCTATAAATAATTTATCCTCTATAAAATACAAGGTACAAGTCAGAGAATGTCATTTTGTCAATATGATAGTCATGATTACAGAATGTAGTTCATTAAGCAATTTCACCACCTAGGTTTATGCATTTATATTTGTATTACATTTAAAAACGTATATATATGACAAATCGGTAATATAAAAGTCTTGAATTCGTATGAACCAGTAATCCAACAACTCACAATATAAATTAATTCAAGAATTATATACTAATTTGAGATTAATCTCCTCCGAATTCATAGCTACTTCATCAAATTCAACATCCAAAGGAAAAAATACAAACAGTCACTTTGTTCAATTTAGTCCCAACATTTCATAAGATAAGTCAGACTAATAATAAAGCGTTGAGTCAACAGATATCATTTTCCTCTGGAGTTTTATTGAGGTCAAAGGTTATGATGGAAGGTTGGTGTCCTTTAGAGACAACCTCATCAGAACTATCTGGCACAACGTCTTCTTCGAGCAATGAATCTTGAACTATCTCGCCTGTCTCTTCTGGAACTTCTTGAGTCTTTTCCCAAGCCAAATCTGACGGATACACCATAAACAACCAAGTTAATAAAATTTACAAATTTTACAAAAACCAAATCACAGAATAGCTCCGTGTTATAAACTGCTGGTTTGGATTACGTTCCCAAAGTTTTGTAAGACCTCTTTCTATAAGAGTGAATTCCTCTCGAGATGCAATTTCAAGTTCAACCTGCAGACTATTCTGATAGCGTGCCTGCACAAATTTAAAGAGGTTCCAGCTAAAAAGGTGTAGTAATTGGTAGCTAGAAGTCATCAACAACACTAACCAGAGGCACTTTCTAGATACTTCAGCAACATTTAATGCTTCACGTTTCAACTTAAGAACATGTCAAATGGACATCGTGGTATCTAAGTAACTAATAAAGTACCATTCAAAAACTCTCATTTTTAGAACCAGCTAGACCAAACAGAAATATAAATCAAGTATAGGTGTTCTATTCTACCTACACATGAATATGCTAAGGTCAACACCTGGAATCTGGAAGGGGAGTATAAGATAGAAGAAAAAAAAGGAATACAAGATACAATAAGGAGGAATAATGTATGAAGCCATCCTGAATCAAATTGATAAAATAATCTTCAAAATAAATTCCAGGAAAGATATCAAAATCATTCAAGCACACAAAGTACTAAACAGAAGAAAGAGTACAGAGAGTATCTTAGAGACACCAGATCATTCAATAAAACAGGAAAAAAAGAAGAAAGAGCAAATTACCGTGTTTGCACCTCAATAATTATCTATGGAAGTAAATTTACTAATATAACTTCTACATCAGCAAGTAAATTATAAAATAAAATCTGTATCTTTTCTAAAGCTTGATGCCAAGTGCTAGGTCAGCTATTGTAAATATCTTATTCCTAGGTCAGCTACCTGGCTGCCAGCAACTACATACAGTCAACAAGAGCTAGAATTCAACCCATTTATAATATTCAATCACGTTCATTGCACTAATAGGATACACTAACAATGTTCCAACTAAAACAAGAAAATATCACACTAATACAGTAATACTACAATTAATAATCTGGAAAATCCTTCATCATGCTTCAGTGTACAAATCATGCTTATTGCAATATTCAATGAAGAAAATTAACTTACTAAATTACATCCACCTCCAGTTCTTGGTTTTCAACTCTCTTCTTCCAAACAATCTCCTTAGGAAGTAAAAAGAAAAAAAATAGAACAAACTAAGAGGAAAAGGGAACGACTTGAGGTATACTAACTTAAATTGCTATGATCCTGTTGGAGTAAATAACAATTTACTATAACATGCTATCGTGCCTGCTCAGATTTGAGAGCCAATTATTCAACATTTAATCTATGAACATGCATATATTTATTTGCTTTCCCATTCAGTACCTCATTTCACAAAATAAAGGTCAGCAACCAGCCATATCACCATTGAATTAAACAATTGTACCCAACTAGATGGCTAAACAAATAACAAGAAATCCAAATTTTACCTGCACCTCCTCCAGTATTTGTTGCGAAAGAAACAGGTTCGTGCTAGTGACGAATCCGAAGCCGAATTTCTTGCGGTACTTTGTTGCAAATTGAAGCAATCCCTGCAATGTTCAGGGTTTCAAATATGTTAGGCCCTTCGAAAGTGCCTTGTAATTTATGATAATAAAATATCTGGATTGACTATGGCAGGTTGAAATATAGCCAAACAGCCGTTTTACGAGCAGACATATGACAACGTACCATCCTAACATCCCCATGCGCAATAGTAATAGCATCACCTATGTGCCTGTGTGTTGAGAATGTATCCAGCCATGACTGAATTGGCAATGTGTTGAACCACAGGTCTCTTGCGAATGATGTTGCATGCTCCAGCGAAGCAAACGGGGAGGCCTCAATCATCGCCTTACAAAACAAGATGCTAGAGGCACAAAGAAAGAGGTCCCTCTCTTCCAATTTCCCTGGCAACTCCGATCATGTCAGTCAATATATAACGTCAATTACAATCTACTAACATCTTGCTAAATTAAATAATTTGAGGACAAAATATGTTAATAAAATCACATTCTCCAGGTAAATTACGTGTAAATAATGAGCAATATACATCAAGTGTTTCCATGTTCTAAAAATCTATTATATTTTAGTTGCTAATTAATAATTATGTAAGTTTATAACCCTCAACAGTGCTATACACGGAAAAATACTGCACATGTCCTAAATTAGTATCTGAAGACATCTATATATAGGCAGCCTCTTCGCAATTATCGATGGCATCAGTGGTTGGTTCCTCTAAATCGTTGTCCCGTCTCAATGACAAACCTTCAACGTCAAACTCAGCCAACCCAGTCAGAATCGGTTGGGGAGAAAGTTCGAACTGACACTGTCCTATGTCTTCACCCATTTCAAGCATGTCCCTTGGGTTCACATGGACTACCACAGTCCATTCTTTATCAGCGTCATCCTCCACATAGTATACTAGGCGAGCCTCGGATGCAAGAATATACGGTTCATCATCGTTTCGATCACCGGTATGAATTGGATGAGAGAAGTTAACCACTGTATGTCCCAAAGAGTCTTGTTTTATACCTCTGCTAGAGGTGGTGTTTGCCCAGATACATCTAAACAAGATGACTGTGAATTGAACATTGTAATTTAACTCAATGATGTCCACTATTTTCTGTAATACGAGACGCTACCAACAGCAACATTACTGTCGCACTTGCTTGCATAACTCCTAATGTCAGAAGTGACATACACCCCACTATTTTGGGTTTTCAACCCTCCCTCTCTCAAGAGGGTTCTGAACTTAAATCCATTTACGTTGTAAGATGTATAGCGGCTAACTTGAACACTGGGCTCACATGCAAGCCACTGCAATTTGTTCGGGTGCATGCTGCTTCCCAATGGAACCTGGCAGTGAACAAATTAGATGTTCATTATCTTGGGTTACGAACAATATGACACCATTTGAATATGTAAATGGATTAATGATACCAGGATTCACCTGACGCTTGAACCAATCGGGAAATTCTCTGTGCACAACACTGTCTATGTGAGACTGGGACCTTGTCCTACTTCATAACTTTCTCTTTGTGATCACCATAAACTCACTGGAAACGTCACAACAATTTCATGTTAGGTTCTCCAACTATAGTAGATCATACGAAGTCAATACTTTCAAATGCACTTACTCTATAAATTTTTCCACGGCCAGGCAATTGACCAATACGTGACGGTGAGGCTTGGAATTTTTCAGTTGGTGTGAGGGTGTAAAAAGAAGCAGCCCTGACAGCCTTTCCAACCTCGGAGAACATGGTTGCACTCTCATCAGGCATAAGTTCACACGGTTGATCGTCAACACGCATTGGCCGATTAATCCTACTCTCGACATTATCTAGGTACCTTGAACAGAATACAAGAATCTCCTCAGATAAGTATCCCTTTTGCAATTGAGCCCTCTGGTTGTGATCTGTTATGCACGTACTGCTTGAGATGGCATAGGTACCTTTGGGAATATAACACGTGTCATAAGCACTGATTAAAAGAAAAATAAAAATTTTGTTTGATAATTACCGTTCGATTGGGTACATCCACTGATAATGCACTGGGCCACCGAGACGCACCTCCTCGACCAGATGCACTGTCCAGTGAACCATGACTGTGAAGAAAGAAGGAGGGAAAATCATCTCCATGCGACATAGCGTATGAACCACGTGATCTTGAAGGAGAGGAAGTTGTTTAGGGTCTATGGATTTTCTGCATAATCGGCGAAAAAAGGATGACAAATCCGCCAGGACAGAAGACACCGGGGCAGGCAATGCATTCCTTAATGCGATTGGAAGTAGATATTCCATTAGAATGTGACAGTCGTGGCTTTTCAGGCCCGACAACTTACGCTGTCGTAAGTCCACACAGCGGGAAATATTGCTAGAGTATCCATCCGGAAAGACCACGTTCTTGATAGTCCTTAGAAAGAGCTCCTTCTGTGAATTGGTCATAGTAAAGATGGCGGATAGGTACTTTCCATCTTCCTGTGGCCACAAATCATGCTTGATTCTCATTGACTGGAGGTCTCTTCGAGCTTTAATGTGGTCTTTAGACTTAGCTTTCTCATTCATTATGGTGAAAACTATGTTATCGCACACATTCTTCTCTATGTGCATGACATCAAGGTTGTGACGCAATCCATTGTTCTCCCAATATGGCAGTTTACTGTCCGCGTGTCCTTTTCCTCGTAACCGATTGCACCTTGCCAAGTTGCACATGCACACCCTCTAACTGCCGGTTTAATGTCTCCACCAGAGACTTTGATAGGTGGAACTCTATCCTCTATCTTTCCATCAAAGGAGTACCGGTCTTTTCTGTATTTGTGTTCATGATTCAGAAAGCAACGATGACCCATGAAACACCATTTCTAGCTGTGTGTGAGCCGGTTAGTTTTAGCATCCAAATTGCACGCAGGACAGGCTCTCCCACCGTACGTGTTCCACCCAATAAGTTGCCCAAGCCTGAAAAATCATTTATTGTCCACATCAATGCAACATACATCTTGAAGTGGGTTTAGGTACACATCTATGTCTTTTCCAGTGATCAACGGCTCTAGGTACACATCTATGTCATTTCCAGGTATTTTAGGACCAGCAATAATCATAGAGAGGATAAACGAAGTGGGTTTCATGCAAATCCAGGGGGCATGTTATACAGGATAAGAACCACGGGCCAAATTGAGTAATTCGAGCTCATGTTCCCAAAAGGGTTAAAGCCATTGCTAGCTAATGCTAGGCGAACACTACGCAGATCACCAGAGAAATCGGGATATCGTATGTCAAATGACTTCCATGCCTCGGCGTCCCTTGGATGCCTATACATACCATCAGAGTTAGGACCTCTCTTATGCCACAGCATGTCAACGGCTGTCTTACTAGACATATATAACCTCTGCAATCGTGGAATAAGGGGGAAGTAACGAAGAATCTTCACCGCTTGTGGTTTGCCGTTCTTCTTAACAACCATCTTGATCCTCACCCTAGAGTTCTTCTTAGTCTTATGCTTCCATCTCGATGTCCCACAATGCTTGCATTTAGTCAGCTCTTGGTCATTGTCCTGGTATAACATGCAGTCATTTGGAAATGTATCTATCTTCTTGTACGCGAAACCGAGTTTTCTTATGACTTTCTTGGCATCGTGCACAGTGGATGGAATCCGGGCATGCTCAAAGGCGTCCACGATCAACTCCAATATCATTCCGAAGGCCTTATCGCTCACTCTGCACATGGACTTTATGTGATAGAGCCTCACCAAGAAAGACAACTTAGAGAACTTTGAACATCCTGGGTATAACTCCTGCTCCCCATCTTCGAGTAGGTCATGAAAGTTGCGGATCTCTCGACTAGGTTCATTGTATAAGTAAGGCAACTCATCCACAGCGCCGCCATCATGTTCATTCTCAGAGTCTTCTTCATGGCCGGGAAGTCCTGAGAAGTTGAATGCCTCGTGGACCATATCAATCATCGGGGCGTTGAAATTTTGTTCAGATTGATCTTCTTGTCTGTCACAAGAGCTCTCGACCCCGCGTCTCTTACCGTGATGGATCCAAAATGTGTAACTAGACGGGAAAGGGTTTATCACCAAATGATCAAAAGCATCCTCTCTATTTTGTAAGAGGCGGAACCCACACTTCGGACATGGACAACGTATCATCCCATCGGATGATGCATTGGCAAATACAAAATCTAAGAATCTGGTTAAACCGTTCCTATATTCTGCACCAACTCGCGACTTTGAAATCCAACTCTTATCAATATCTAGTTTAATGAAAAAATAGAACGATGACAAATCATAAAACAAAGTCAGACCACGAGAAAAAAAGTAAATAATTAACACTTGATATAGAATGGGAGAATAACTCTTAAACCGAATAATAAAACACACATTTACTAGCATCCAGGATAATACACAGCTAACAGAAAATTGCAAGAAATTTGCTTACTCATTGAATAATTCTGCACTTTCAAAAAAAATTACTGAAAGAAAGAAACTCTGGGTCCAATGCCAAATATTTGAAATGGAAAATAAAATTCTTTCCTTAAAAAAGAAAAAAAAAAGAGGTATATTATATTAATCTGAGAAATAATAGAGAAATTAATATAGTATTACAATATAATGTATGGGTTGGCGAACTAACCAATATAGAAATGGAAATGGGTTAATCGAAATGGTAAAAGCGATAACATGGAGGATAGTTTTATGCTTGGAAACACGCAAAATGAAAGTATCAAAATTTATAGTAGAAATATGACCAATATAAAGGAGAAGCTGAACAACACATTCCGTATTTATCCACAGTCATATGCGTATAGGTGGGTTATTCTTACTCTTCTACTTTCACGTCAATAATTTGATGATACGTGGCTTAATAAGTAATTATCCGCTAGTTCCTAACCCAAATGTCTCCATGTTTCACAATTGAGAAAACATAGTCGTGTCAAAGCACATAGATAACTTGATAACTAATTGGAACATGATGATTGAGTTTATGGGGTGTTCAAGTTTAATTGACCTTTTTATGTTTAATATTTAATTCTTAAAGAACCAGTTTGAAGTTCTTATATATTAAAATTGTGGAACTGAAACTATATGAAATCTAACTGACCCATTAATTATTTCAAATAAGAACACAAGATATATAATAAAGTAAATGAAGACTTCACTTGAGTATGGAATACATAGGATTGACTCATTATTTTGTACATCTTGTGAGGTTGTAATTATCTTCACCTAACTTCTAAACTATTAACTGTATATTATTCAAGAATTTCATAACCAATAATTGCTTTCTTTCTTTCATTCGTTCAAGCATTTGCTGGTATAGTTCTTAAAAAATTCACATTAAAAGTAGTTAGCAAAGCAGAACTATAAGCCATCTTTGTTAATAGGATAAGATTAATTATTTGGATTCAATGTACCTCTAGAACCAGATATGGAAGTATTTTAAATTCATCATTATTTTAAAGTTTGATAGACTTATAATGTATAAGCATTTCTTATATAGTTTTAGATGCAGCATGATGATGAAATATAATGTATAAAAAGTTCTGAAATGTTTCAACTTTTAACCCACCTGAATGGACAAGTGTAAGCTGAAGGAAGCTTTGATTCTGGAGTAGGAACTGTGAAGTTATGGGATAATATAGCTCCAAGGACTGTGATAAGTCTAAGTCAATGTTATCAAGCTGAAACAAGCAGAAACATGAAAATATTAATGTGTGAACAGTGATATGATACATGTCACAGTCAACGCGCTAATAATTTACACATAATTTTCAACCCCTTTGAATTGTAAGTACCTAAGCTAAAGTCATATGGTCATCAAGCAATCCCATAATAACTGTAGTGGTTATGAGAAGAATAATGAATTTATAGATTAAGAGGGAAGAAGATTGTGTAAGGAGCACATTTCGTAGCATAAGAAAAGGGACTAGAGAAAAATTAAATAATGCATAGGAGGACAATCAATAATATTTAAAAGATGAACTTTAGGAAGAAAAAGAACTTAATTAAGTTTAAAAGTTCCATCAGAATAATATATTATATGGAAAATAATTATTTTTTTAGTGAGGAATATGATGCCTCGGTGTAACTGATCAAGACAAAGACTAAAATAATCTTGGAAAAGAATCAAAAGAAAAAGATAAGCTGACAATTCAGTTATACTAAGAGAAGCCAAGTTGTGAGCTTTTTTACCCAATGAACAAGTGTAATAATTTTAATCTTTGCCTCTTATTTTCAATGGCATAGAAAAACATTGAAATACAAAAGTTCTTTGAATATATATCACTTTCTATCAAACTTTAAAATAGTGATGAATTTAAATCCTAGTATAGAACATCTCAATCTCAGAAAAGATTAACAGGACAAGAGTAATTAATTGGATTGATTATTTGGAACATGATGATTGAGTTTAACTAGATTCCAATTATTGAAGTATAAATCAACAAGAAAAAGAAGCAAGAAGCTCTAGTTCAACTTCAGGGTCAATTGACCTTTTCAATGTTAATATTTCAGTCTCAAGTAACGACGTACCATATTCTTCCCTTTCAAGTTCAATCACTAAAATTACATTTATAATAATACCTGTCACAGTTGCAGGTACAGGAATACACCCAAAGTAATTTATTTCAGATCTCCGAGATATCCGCTCATCCAAGAACCTGCTTCAAGGCAAACAAATTAAGTTAAGACAAATTCAGAATGTAACTCCGAGAATTAGAGGAAACATTGAACAATGGTAACCAAGATATTGATAAGCTGATGAGAGATCTTGCGATTAAAACCATGGAAATTTTAGCATTGAAACAAGAAGTAAAAACATTCAAAAGAGATTCTCGAAAAGATGTTACTAAGGTGGTGAATGATCTAGAAAAGAAAAATGCAGAACTCTTAACAAAGAAGCAAGAATTAGAAGAGGCATTGAAGGAGAAATCAACGGTGCTAAAGAGGCATTGGAACAAGAAATAAAAACATTCAAAAAAGATAATCATGATGTTACTAAGCTGGTGAATGATCTAGAAAAGAGAAATGCGGAACTTTCAATGAAAATTATAGAGAATGAGGCCTTTTTTTATAAATAGAAACTTTACATAATCTCATCATTCAAATTGGGTTCCACTCGGTCAACCAAAACAACTAACCCTCATTCCCTCTCTCTATGATACACTTTTTTTTTACTTAAAAAAATGACGTATTAAAATTATGTTTATGCAAGAATAATTTAATAAGTTGGTACTCCCTTAGATAGACATTGACTCATAGAGCGAGGATCATATCTGAAACGTGGACAAGGGGGGATGTGAATATAATTCCATACTCAATAACACATGAGGAATTGATTCATCAACTAAAAATATGGTTGTGTTCAACATGTAAACCTTAAATTTAGCACAGAATATATTGCATTTTAATTCCATAATCAAATTTTTCTTGACAAATAAAAATAGTAACAATAATCACAAAGATTTGACTAACCTTTTTATTATGATTCATTCTCCACTAATTTAACTAATCCAATAAAATTTGTTCTAACTCACAAGTTGGGAATGAAGCTACAGTGTCCAATGTGTGGCCCTATAATAACACATAGCCCTTTCCCTTAGAGTTTGTACACACAAAGAACAATTTAGAAAAAAACATGTTGAAGATTATTCAGAGTCTTATTACCATGACTACTAGTACGAGACAAGAAGAGTTGCATGTCTCTCAATCAGAGTATAAAAATCTCTGTCAATACAAATTCTTTCCAACTAATTTAGCTGCTAAGGTTATCCAGATAAAAGTAGAAGATATACATCAAGTGCAATGAAGCTACTTCAAGATTTATAGCAGCAAATAATGGAACAGAGCTCCGCCAGAGTGGCTTACTTGGGTAAACATTATATTCATAAAAGTTGTAATCAGAGAGCTACAACTTTTCAGCTTAGTTCGATGAAGCTAAAACGACAAATGTGTTAATATCAGTCTTTTTATTTATTTAATTACATTATTTCAAATCTTACAACTTAGAGAATTTTCAAAAATTTAGGTCATGAAATTGTCTTAGGAAACTGTAGAGCAGCACATGCTAAATGAGCCGAGGCAATAAACACAAACACATCAGGGATTCAGATATTGGAAAAAAAATAAATTTGAGTGTTAAATTGAAGAAAATTTTGGCCAAAATTAATCAAAGAACGTTGTTCAAACCAAAATTTAGAAAGCACAAAGAGTAAATTGATGCAATATTAATTTCTCAACAGCCACAAAACTTAAATTGAGACATGGGAGAGGAACATACGACTGAGAGGGGAGTCTCTTGTAATCGGCAACGCACAGCAGGGCCAAAGGGGAGAAGGCTGCCAAAGATGACATAGGGACGGATGGCTTGGGACGACGCCGACGACGTCATAGACATGCACGGCAGAAGGAGAAGACTCGGACGACCCCTTCTACTTCACCTTCGTGCATCGGAGGTACACGGCTGAGGGAGGAGACTGGTGACCGGAACGAACGATGAATCGGACGCAGTTGGATCTGACAGCGGGAAGGGTAACGACGGCGGGAAAGGAGACCAGTGCTTGACTTACCTTGGCTCTGACGAAGGGTTCTCGCGCCAAATACTGAAGGTTTATGGCGCAAAATAATTTTGGTTTGGGTATTTTAGTGAAGCAAAACCCCCTTCCCCCCAAGATTATTTGCTGCGGTGAGGGCCCAACACTGCCTCGGGTCAAATTATTTGGAGCGGGGGTTAATTACGTAGTAGGAACCGCAACAATTCAACTAAATTGGGGCGGTTGGGGACAACGGCCAGCAATTTTTGGCTGCTAAGTCCCGCGTCTCTTGTGGTGTGAGTTAACATATATAGCTTATTTAACTTGTGCACTTTTTTACGTAAAACGAATCTAAAAAAGGTGTTACAAGTTTAAGTAACAATGATTAAAACATATATAATTTAAAATAGTAGTGTTAACTTAACTGGATTATATCCAGATAGTTGTTACTAAAGAAAACATTGAAATATTATACGCATTTTGCGGCGGTTGGAAGAAAACTGTCGCAAAATGTAAAACAATAACTCACCCGACGTTATACATAGTGGCGGTTCGAGAAAAACTGCCACTAAATACAATACTGATTGTAGTCGCACTCTTAACCGTCGTGATATACATCGCAGTATGTCATTTTGCGACGATTTTATAAAACTGCTGCCAAATTTCCGCTGCTATACATTATTATATTGTTGAACCCTTTTTGGTTGTGCATGTATAGATTTTGACTCTACTTAAAGGATAATAAGGCGTTGGTTGACGACCACCAAACATGAACATTATTATATTCATTTAATTTTTAGTAGGTAGCTATATATTCTCCCCCGTGAATGTAAAATTTTTATGACTCTATAGTCTCTACTTTCTAGGCTTCATGCATCTACATTAGACTTAGCTTACTTCACAATCCACAAAACTCATGATTTGGAAATGGAAAATAATATTGAAAAGTTTTTAAATGTATATGATACATTAATATTTCAATAATCTTAATTGTTGATTTTAATTAATATATATTATATATTTTTTATAATTAAAATTAATAATTA
>NC_029794.2:9627818-9638423 GCF_000816755.2 Arachis ipaensis | reverse complement strand
CTCAAAAAAAATGTTACAATAAAATAAATTAACAAATATTAATTAATTAAAAATTAAATTTTTATAATTATTCTATTATTTATTAATCATGCCATATGCAATGAACCTCTTTATTTAATTTGTTTATTTGGATATGACGTTGGTGTAAATATGCATATTTTTCACGTCCTCTAATCTTTCCCTGTGAGCTATAAATTATTCCCGAAATTAAATAAAAGTCCTAATCCAAAATTACCCAATCAAGATGGCTTATAATTGACATACTAAAAAACGAAACATGTCTTAATCGCCATAATATTGTTAGGTTTGCATGGTTGAAAATTATCCACACATACAGTGATGCTCTCCGTGAGTTCCATCGTAACAAAAGTTGTTTATCGTCACATAATCCAAACAAAACTCATTAATTCACGGACAAATTACGCCTCTGCCCATTTTGGACTTCTTCCCTTTCCTTTTCATATATCTTCCACAAAATTCACAATATTTCACTATAATCAAAGTTCTTATTATTTAGAGTCCCGCTAGAAAACTAACAAGATATTTGTACAATGTGTACAATGGACCGTTTATTTAGTCATATGAGTTAAAAATAAAAATTACTCATAAAATAATAAATTTAAAAACTCTTATTCAGTTATTTCACATCAAATTTTAAATTTCAAATTTTTAAAAAATCTAATTAGTTATTTCAAAAAAATAACCATCTGAAATCCTCCAATACTCTCTTCTTTTTTAATCGGCGGCCTACCCACCTTCATCAATAATCATTCCATTTCACCGTCGTTACTTGGGTTGCCACACGCCACTCACCCTTAATAAAAATAACCATCCACTTAAGGATAAAAATAATCATCTGCATACCTAATGAATTGAACATCTAACATATTTTAATTATATATAACTAAACTCAATCCGATCAGAATAATCATCTATATAAAAATAAAATAACCATCTGCATACCTACTAAAATGACTATCCTAAATTGACCATTAAAATAGAAGAAGAAGATGAATAAACAGAAGAAACTATTATTGTAGTGAAACATAATTTTGAAGGACTAGTCATAACAAAAGCGGCACTGTTGTAAAGCATAGGGCTCAAATCATGAAAGAAGCTAACCATGCTTGGATCCGAAGAAGAAGAAGAGCATGGTATCATCGGTGAGAAGAAACTTGAAGGAATGGAAGAAAGCGAAGGCGTATCGGAGGAGGTGAGGATGGTGTCGGAAAGAAGGCACACACCAGCTGCGACGGAAGCGCTGGATGTCCGGATTGCTGCGGTGCCATTAGTTCGACCCACACAATATGCGCGTCCTCCCTTGGCGGTGGCCTGTGCGGCAACGGCACCAGTTGGAACAGTGTCGGTGCGATTTCCGATGGTGGCTGGTGACCGTGGCGATAATGTACCAGTGAGACTCGATGAGAAACGCATAGAACGCTGACAAACTATATTGAGAGAGAGGAAGGTAATTTATTTGTTTCTAAAACCGACGGTAATCTTAATATTTGATTTAAATTTTAAATTGAAAACTATTTTAAAATTAATTAGTTACCTAAAATTTAGTTTTAATTTCAAATTAACTCTATTGTACACATTGTATAAAATATACATAGTTATGTACAATAAAAAATGATAGTACACCGCCTGTCAATATTGCTGCTTAATTAAATTATTGGAACGCATATTTTCCAATAACTGTTTATTAACTGAATACATATATACATGCATGGATGCACGTAAGTATGTAACCCATGGTTATTGATTATTATTTATGAGATTCATGTGGTTGAATTCAATAATACACAACAAATTCGTTTAATGGTTGCATAACAAGTACCAACCAAAGTAACTAACAATGTGGAAAGGTGACGTTAAATGAATGTGTGTTAGCACTTAGCAGTGAATATATATAGTATAGTATTGAGTGGTGGTACCTGCCATATATATTGCGTGTGTTGGTATTCAATGAATCTTCAATGATAGAGGAGTTGTTTAATTACTGCTCCATTTAGGGCAAATAGTAATATTCAGAACCAATCCTAACAAATATACAACAATATAATTATAAGCCCATCCTTTTTTGATGGTTCGATTATCATTTTAATTTATACATCCACAAGTTTTAAAATTTCATAATATACTGATGTTAAAGGAGTAATAATTCTAATTCATTTTTTAAATTCTTGAAAAAGTTAAAAAAAATTCAAATATACATGTTATTTCTAAAATCATAAAATTAAAAAATAAAAATAAAAATTTTATTTATTTAAAATGTATTCTTAAAGTATGTATTAGAAAAAAACTTGTTAATAAAAATTAGAGTAAATATTTTTTTCAATCTCTAACTATTTGTGTGAAAAATAAAGTGATCTTCTACAATTGAAAATTCTAATTAATTTTCAATTATTGAAATAATTTGTCTAAACTTGCGGTCCTGTAAATGGCGACTTGCTAGTGTATTTATCCGGAAGTCTTTAGATTAATAATTAAAATTGTTTAAACTAATTACTTAAATAGTTAGAGATTAATTAAAAATGTTTAAATTGTAAAAGACTGATTTATATTTAGTCCAAATAATTATTATGGACCAAAAAAGAACATAGTGAAAATTTACATATAATTTGATAATATTAGGAGGACAAAAAAATAATTAGAATTTGTCTTATTTAATATTTATTAATTATCAACAATTAATAAATGTTAAATAAGATAAACGTATAAAAACAGAAAGAATTGGGATTGCGTGTGATGTTTCGGTTTGTTATGGCTAGCGCGAAAATGGAATCACTGATTCATAAAACGAACTGGTTGGCTTCTTCAATCTTCGTTCCCCCAACTCGCACGTGAATTACCATTGCTCATTCTTTTCATTTAAACCAAAGTGGTATTTCTAGCTTTCAATTATACCGCTTCATTTGTTGTTTTTGTTTGATAATCTATCCTCATTACTTTCTTAATAATGATGTGATTGTGACTTTAATTTATTAAGAATCAAAGACTGGTGCATGAATCTTCATGGATTATCTCTACTAACTACTTTTTTAATTATAATCCCCTTCTCCTAATCTAATCTCATGTGGTGTGTGTTAGCTTTACCTTTAATAAATAATTTGTCTCTTTTTTTTTTTTGTTAAGCCACTACTCTCTCTTTATATGCATGGTTCATCATGTACTTCCCACCAATATAATAGACTAAACAAATTAAAGCGAAAACCACTTCTGTTCAAATTCTTTATTATCATTAATTCTTAAAAAAATTTATGGATATTAGTGTGATTAGGTCAATCTCCTCAATATACTGTTGGAAACATTTTAAGTGCACTGGAAGTACCGGTGCACCAGTTATTTTAACCGTTGATCTGAATTATAAAAAATATATATAATATATATTAATTGAAATCAACACAACTGGTGCACCGGTACTTCCCGGTGCACTTGAAATGTTTCCTATACTATTATATATATTATGAACAATTTATGTTTTTTAATCGAATGTTTTTTAAATTTATTTATGGCTGGTTTTTAGCACTTTTTATGACATTACAACACTCAGTTGTCTCGTACATCATTACTGAATCCTTATTTAGTACTGTTTTAGAATAGAAAATGATTGTTCATATTAAAAACAGTATATGTTCTTTTGAAAGACTATATATATTATATACATAGATAATCTATAAATATTAATTTGAATACGACAAAGTGGAAGGCCTATAAAGCAATAGAGAATTCAAAATGGCCTTTGCAAATATATTATAACTAAAGGCCAGGGTTCATCAAACAAGGAAATTGTCATTATCTTAATATCAAGTTGCATGTAAATTAAATAATGCTAAGGTTACTTGGAAGGTATCTGATAATGATACTTTCTCGCATTGTATCTTAATTAATAACTACACTGCCTAGCTAGCCTCTATGCAATGGAATTTTGGTTTATGTCTTTTTGAATTATCCAACAACCGCCAAAACAAATGCATGTACATCGATAATGATATTAGTGAGTGGCCATTCAGTTTAAGAATTATTCTATATATTGGTTTTCAATATCGATAAAGTGAGAGAGGATAAATAGTTTATTTTGTATATTATAAAAAATATATAATTTTTCATTCAATTTATGTAGTTGGCTGGCACCGTCCCATGCCATTATGTGCTTCTAGTGTTTAAAAAGTGAAAATTGAAACGCTGAATTTGCACAGTGGCCATCCAGATTCCAGACCGCACTATGGTTTTGATTTCTGAACCAAGTTGCGCTTCTGTTTTTAAAATTAAATAAAAAATCAATTAATAAGAGTAAATAAATGTGTTTATTTTATATCATTTATAATTAAAATAGTAATACTTTGACGTATTGAGTAGGATAATGGCTCAGAAGCCATAGTCTGGGGAACCATCTACTATTCTCATCAATTTGATTGCTCTACACTTTCTGATGATATGACGTCAGCTTCACGGGGACCCTCTGGCCGTCTGATTGGAATCAGAGGGTGCCCATTGCGTGTGGATTTCCACTAAACAGAATAACCAAAGCACTCTACTCTCAGTCTGGGGATTGTCAAACTTATTCAGCGTAGACCGCCACGTCACCCGCCCGATACTCCAGAACATCCAATCAGATGCTCCCACGTGGACCCTCTCCAACCATACCCGCGTATAAATACCCCCTTCCCTCCCGCTTTCCATTCACCTCATCCTTCAATCTTCATAGAATCTTTGACCTTCTAAGATGGCCTTTAATTACCACATTGCCACGCTGTTGGTTCTGCTTCTCGTGAACTTCACGGCAGGGGCGCTAGTACAGCAGCAGCCCCTCGTTCTCAAGTACCACAACGGCCAACTCCTCAAGGGAAGGATCACCGTTAATCTCTTATGGTACGGCACCTTCACTCCAATCCAACGCTCCATAATCGTTGACTTCATAAACTCCCTCAGCTCCGGTGGTCCACCACAGCCTTCCGCAGCATCCTGGTGGAAAACAACTGAAAACTACAAAGGTGGAGGCTCCTCTGCTCTCCTCGTAGGGAAGCAAATCCTACACCCGGCTTATTCCCTCGGAAAGTACCTCAAATCAACGCACCTCCTTTCTCTCGCTTCCAGCTTCAACGACGTGTCCGCCATCAACGTCATTTTAACGGCTAAGGATGTTTCCGTTGATGGTTTCTGTTCGAGCCGTTGTGGAACTCACGGCTCTACTCGTTCCGTCAACGGGAAGGCCCGGACGGCGTACGTGTGGGTTGGAAACTCAGAGACTCAATGCCCGGGCCAGTGTGCGTGGCCCTTCCACCAGCCCATCTACGGCCCGCAAACTCCGCCGTTGGTGGCGCCAAACGGAGACGTTGGAGTTGACGGCATGATCATCAACTTGGCTACACTTTTGGCGGGAACCGTAACTAACCCGTTCAACAACGGTTATTTCCAGGGGCCGGCGACGGCGCCGCTTGAAGCGGTGTCGGCATGCACCGGAGTGTTTGGAAGCGGGGCGTACCCAGGGTATCCGGGTCGGGTTCTGGTGGAGAAGACGACGGGAGCGAGCTACAATGCGAACGGAGTGAACGGAAGGAAGTTCCTGTTGCCGGCGATGTGGGACCCGGTGACGTCAGCGTGCAAGACGCTTGTGTGATAGTGAGAAAGAGGTTTGTACTTTGTAGTGTGGTGGTGTAGATATACTGATTTAAAAGTGAATTGTGATGAAGTTGGGGAAGGAAGAAGATGATGCAGGTTTCGTGTTGCTTTTGAAAATTACTAGTTTGCCATTTTAGATTGTTCTTGTCATTTACTGTATGACGTGTAAATTAAATTCTGTTTCGTCACTTCATGTAAAGAAGTTAAGGGGGGGAAAATAGTGTATGTATAAGTGTATAACGAGGAATAAAGAAAAATGAAATTTATATTTATTATTTATTTCATGTGTTAATAATAAAAGTTCACATATAATTATTTTTATTTAAAATTAATAATTTTTTATTTTTTATTATTAATTTTACATAAATACAAATACTTGTAAGTTTTCACCATAGTTATTTAAGATTGTTCTTTTGGAATTTGAAAACCGAGAGAGAGAATTTGTGTTTGTTTTTCATTTTAAAATTTTCCTTCTATAGAAGTAAAGTGAGATGATCCAAAAAAGGTGATGGATGGTGAATGAATAAAGTATGAAGGGGTTTCTTTTTAAGAGGAAAAAAGAATGGTAGGAAATAGGAATGATGAATTGAGGGGGTGTGACATAGGAGGCCACATTGTTAAATGTTAAATTTTAGCTCCCCGTACTTCATTCATTGTTAATTGTTAAGTGAAAGCATTGTAGAGGAGATTAGGTTTATCTCGTTTTGTTAGTTACTACTGCTACATCTGCAATGTCTTTTCTCTCTTTCTATCATCTATTCTTTCTTTTCAAAACAACCAAATCAAATCAAATCTTATCCCCATCAATTATAAATTGTTAGCCTTGTGTATGCAATGGATGAAAGAAATTTGGTACTTGAGTGATACATCAATGTAAAGAAGAGTACCAATATACGGTGTTTCATTGATTTTTAAAAATTACTGAAATACCGATGTATCGGTATACTTAAAAACTTTTCTATCTTATGTGGCACTCGCTAGTCTATCGGTGGAGCTATGCATTAAGATTTGTTATTCCAAAACTTCTTTCATCCATCATGAATCCACGAACAAAACAAGATCCTCTTACTCTCAGATCTAGAGTGAGCTTAGAAACCCTTTATAAAAATTTTGTAGTTTTTTACTATTAGGGAAAATTAAACCCTTCAAAAAATTGTGACAAAAAATTATTGATTAGAACGCTATAAAAATGCGCAGCTTTTTTTCTCTTTTGGTAATTGTGTGCCCATGAAGATATACTTAAAAACATTAAATTTTCATTCATCACTCATTACTTAATCTAAAATAAATACGCACATACTTGTCCCCAACAACACTAGAACAAAACTTGCTACTATAACCTGATGCACCCCCTTCTCCATACTTTGACTTAACTGTCTTATAACACTTACACAGTATATAATTTAATAATTTATGTTCTTATGGCCATGGTGGGATTGCTCACAGAATTTGGCCACTCTATATTGGAGAGTGTAATTTATGTTCGTACAACACCATGCTGTGATCCAAGAACAAAGGAAGACACCTTCTTACTCCAATATTTAAAGTGAGGTTAGAGACTGCATTCTTTTCTTGCGCAACCTCTCAGCAATGTTGAATGCAAGCTCTAGAGATTGAGAGGCGTTAAGCCTTGGATCACAATGCGTGTGGTAGCGCGAGCTCAAGTCGTCATAAGTGATGGTCCTCGAACCTCCAACACACTCTGTCACGTTCTGCCCAGTCATTTCCAAATGAACCCCTCCAGGGTAGCTTCCTTCTTGGTCATGGACATCGAAGAATGCCCTCAGCTCAGCCTATTGCAAATAACAACATACAGGAACATGAATTTGTAGTCAGTTGCAATAGAAGTTATGGTAATATGCAATAGCATTCAACCTTGAGACTATGATAGAGCCAGATCGTGAATGCCATTAAGAAAGCACAAACATAACAGATAAATAAAAAATCAATTTGATTCTACTATGTTCAGTTCATCTGCATTTTTAATGTACTGCTGTAATTTTCTAGCACCTACGAAAGTAAATGAAGAGCCAAATAATCATTTAACTAATTATGTGTCAGATCCGTATACTCGCTTTGTTCATCATTAACCTAACAAGGATTACAGCATCTGGTATTTTCCATATTGGTAAAACACTTCATGGAAATTTTGATGGATCATGAGGGTTGGAAAAATCTTATTGGAAATTCTTATTTGAAAGCTGTTGCCAACCGCCAAACAAAAGAAATATTCCAATGATAGTTCTGCAGAGTGTTATGTGAGACAACACGAAAGTCTCTAACATCATGATCCAGAAGCAGACTTTTTTTCCCCAACATTTCCATAGGATCAAAAACAAGATGTATTATAGACCACATAGTCTTTTCAGTGAAAACTTCTGCATTGTGTGAAAATTGATATAAAACAAGTACATATATTTAGATGGAATAAAGTATATATGAAAATTACCCTGATTGCATCAAAAGAACGGGTTTTAAGTCCAGATGGAGCTTTGATGGTGTTGCCATGCATGGGATCACTAACCCAAGTGACAATTTGACCTGCTCCGCGCACTGCTCTGATTAGATGTGGAAGCTTCACTCGCATATTCTCTGCTCCCATCCTAACAATTACAGTAATTCTTCCAGGCTTGTTTTTGGGGTTCAGAATATCTATCAGCTTAACAAGTTCATTTGGATCCATCTTATCACTCACCTGAAAACCACATGGCCTTTTCAGTGGGAGCAAATGCATGCATAGCACATTAAAGATGCTCAGAACTAATTAACAAAGTCTATCAAATGCAAAAGTAATTTTGATAATCAAAACAAAGTTGGTTTAATACAACGTAATCAAACTAAATAGAAAAAAGCGCAAAAGTAATTTGATCAAGCAATATAGCGCTAAATCCTTTAAAGGGACAGTATACCTTAATTCCAAGTGGATTTGCAACTCCTCTCAGGAATTCAACATGAGCACCATCCAGTTGGCGGGTGCGTTCCCCAACCCAGAGCATGTGAGCTGAGCAATCATAATGAAGCCCGGTAGTAGAGTCCTCCCTGGTAAGTGCTTGTTCATAAGGAAGAAGCAAACACTCATGGGAAGTCCAAAACTCTGTTGTAGTCATGATTGGATGCTCCGATGTTAGTCCGGCAGCAATCATGAAGCCAAGAGCCTCATCGACTCGATGAGCCAATTCACGATACCTGTAACCCCACACCACCAAACAAGAACTAATGTAACAGGATGTTGAAAACTTTCTGAGAGAACAATCTCAAGAATAAAAAGTCTCTTTTTCAATTTAAAATGATCTGTAGTTCTGTATATCATTTGCAGAAAGCACGAAAAAGAAAAGTACTAATGCATGAACTACCACTTTAGATCAGAGATGTAAATTAGTAGAGGACCACTACAAGAAAGTTGAAGATATTGGAACAACATAATGAACATCATCCCATCTTTTATTGTTTCTACTTTTTTATTCTGATTTTTCTTCCCATATGTTTGTGCCCGAGATGCCATTTTCCGAATTAAAATTAAGTGCAAATAATCTCAGACTACTTCCAATTTCGTTCCCACTTATTCTAACCCTTTTGTTTCCATGATCTTTTAAGCAAGATGGGAAAAAAGTGCATTTTCAAATACATCCATCCCAAGCGCAAACCACATTAAAGTTTAACCATATAAGAATAAGATTTTTAAATATGGCCTGATTTGAGATTTTAGGGGATAGAAAAGATGCCTGTCTCCCTGCTCACTACGCTCCATGAAATCCAGATTCCATTGGTTGACCCTTTGCATGGCAGCATAACCTCCGGTGGCAAATGCACGCAACAGGTTCAGAGTAGCCACAGATTGGGTGTAGGCTCTTATCATCCTCTGCGGATCCGGAATTCTCGATGCAGCATCAAATGCATCCCCATTCACATTATCACCCCTGTAACTAGGCAGCTTCACTCCGTTCTTCTCCTCAAAAGGGTCTGACCTTGGCTTCGCAAACTGGCCCGCCATTCTCCCCACCTAAACCACCATATCCAACAGTTTTAAGAATATCATACATTCTGATTGATTCATAATATAATGCTAAAGCATACACATAAAACAAGCTAAAACTGAATGCCTAAATGGAAATTAAAAAATTGTCTCCAACTTTCCATCAAATCATTTATAAATGTAAAACATGATTCATGACAGTAGTTGTGTGCAAGTAATCATTGCTATTTATAGATCAAATCATTAATTGAGGGATTGGATAACCTCCAACCCAAGAAAGGCACCCAACCTTTTTTTACCAAGGTAAATTTGATCAACCACAATACAACACTCTCCTGATTCTTCATCAAAATGGCTCCAAATTTCAGATTTAATTACAATTTGAATGAATTGTTGAGAGAATTGAGTAAATTAGGGATGACGATAAAAAAAAAAAAACCTTGATAACAGGCATTTGACCACCGAACATAAGAACAACGCCCATCTGAAGAATGACACGGAAGGTGTCACGGATATTGTTAGCATTGAATTCCTTGAAGCTCTCAGCGCAGTCACCGCCCTGAAGGAGGAAGGCGTTGCCCATGGCGGCCTGAGCGAGCTTCTCCTCGAGGCTCCTGGCCTCTCCGGCGAACACGATCGGAGGGAAGGTCTCCAGAGTGTGAAGAACCTGATCGACGGAGCTCTGATCTGGATACTCCGGAAGCTGAAGCGCCTTCTTCGTTCTCCAGCTGTTGAGGCTCCATTTCGTGGATGCTGGAGCTGAAGCAGAGGCAGAAGCGGTTGATGGTGACGCTGATTTTGATGAGGGCTCTGCGGAGTTTGCAACGACAATGGATCTGCGTGGTTTCTGGAAAGGTGCGAAGAGACAAGGTTTGAAGCTGATAAGGGATGATGATGCCAGAGCCATTGCAATTTGCAGAGACACTCCTATATCTGATTCAGCGATAAACAACTTTATGGAGTAGTAGTTTAATATTACCCTAAATTTATACTATTATAATTTATAA
>NC_029794.2:9623397-9627762 GCF_000816755.2 Arachis ipaensis | reverse complement strand
AAATGATATCTAAAATTTTTTGTATTAGTATATTAAAATTAAATCTTTAATTTATATATATTATTTTTCAACTAAGTTTTGTTTTGTCTTAGTTGGTTTTTTCCCATGTGAGAGTGTCCGAAAGGGAATCTGACAAGGAGCGATGAGGATCTGCGCAGACATTAACGGTGTCTGAGTGAGTCGGCTGTAATCTTGGCAACTTGATACTTTGAAGGGTAAACAGAAACAGAATAGAGAATACAAAAGTTGGTATATTCTACTATTCGAGGGAGTAAAATAATGATAAATGTCCTTTTTGTGAGTTGAATAATTCAAGCCTTATCCTAAAAGTTTCCAAGTTGACATGCTAAATATTATAATCATCAATAATACTCTTCAATAGTGTGCTTAGATCTTTGTTTTGTCCTTTTGAGGGTAGAAATAGAATGGAAATTTCTGGGGGGAAGAAAAGGTTGGTTTAAGTAATTGATCATTTTCGGCCAAAAAAAAAAAATCTAGATAATATTAATTTAATCCTTTTATTGGATACTATTATTAATTCAATCATTAGCTTTCTATTATGAATAAACTCGGACAAATTAACGAACTCAACTACCCACCCATAGGTGCTCAAATGTTATGAATTTAAATTTTAACGATTTTATTTTTCACTAATTCAATCGTAAAAATGACCGTGACAGCTTAAAAAACTATAATTCTTAATAATCAACACTAAAGCCATCTGATTTACGTTTTCTTTTCACTTAATTGGTTTAGTGGGTTCATTGGACTAATTAAACAACACGCAAACAATGGGGTACAAAAGAGTATGTGACGTATAAAATAGCGAATGGTCACAGTCTATGCATGGCCCATTTTCATAAAGAAAAATATCGGCAACAATAATGCAATATAGATGAATAGGCAACTCAAAACAAAACCCACGAATTACCACATTTACCAAGGATAATTTTACAATAACTTCATTTTAATATTCTATACTAAAGCAATGCAAAGTAAAAGCAGGCCCAAGCACAACAATTTTACAAGGTTTGCTGTTTAAGTCAAAGCTTAATCCTCACAGAACAAAAGAACTCAATCAAATGAATATATGGTTGGAAAACTCCCACATAGCATGCCTAAAACCCTATGGTAGTTGGTACTAGATGATGGAGAAGTGGGGCATTCTGTTCATCCAACCAGAATTGGACAATCAATAGTAGGGGCTATAGCGCATTGGCATTCTGAACCTTGGAACCTTTCTGTAATTAACAGACAAATCTGGTTAAGTTTTACTATCGCAGCATAAAAACAGAACACATTGGAGAGGGCAAGAAGCCAAGAACTAAGTGCATATACCCATATCCATAAGGAGCATAGGCGAAAGGAGGTGCATATGGCGGTCTGCCTCTAAATCCCATGTGTGGATTAGGTCGGCGGCCACGGAACTGCTTCATCCCGGGTATGTTCGTCCTCTTAGCTGTTACCTGAAAAATGTTCAAATAAGCATACATGGTTAAAAAAATTGAAGTGAACGGTGAGAGCCTCTAGCTGTAACCTTTAATTGACGCCCATGCAATTCAGATTCATTCAGCAAAAGGGCCTCTTGAACAGCCTCTGTTTCAATAAACTCTACATACGCATAACCCTTGGGTTGGCCAAACTTATCAGTCCGAATGGTGACTCTGTTTACTGTTCCACATGATTGAAAATGCTGCTGCACTTCTTCAGGAGTGCATGAATAGTCCACCTGTGGAGTGTGTCAAATCCAAGAGATTACATGATGGCATCACAGCTAAGAAACAAGCAAAACCAAAATGATTATTAAATGGAAATGGTTTCAAATAATTGTCAACACTTAAACACCAGCCTTTCAGGATAAAAGATGAGTCATCAGTGTCCTATTTACTAGTACAACCAGATAACTTATTATCATTTGCCTAATTATCCATGCAACATTCAATGGAAAAAATAAATATATCTGAAAATACAAGCTTTATCAACAAAAGCATCTTAAGTATATATATAATAAGCATATTTTATAGTAATTTTATTGTGATAGCTTTGGTCACCATGCCAAAAAGATAATCAGCCTTATTTTGCAGGAACACTCCTCCTTGCAAGTTGCAAATAATTATGTTAGTACTGGTTTTCCCGCAACTAAAACGCAAAAGGCTTGATATGTCTTCAACCAATGGGCAACAGCAGGCATGCTAACATGCAGGAAACCTTCCGGGACAAAATACTTTGTCCTGGCCTATATGACTGCAAGTATCAAGATGCATCCTCCGAAATGCAAGGTACACTTTAAAGAATAGAGTACCATATTGCCATTAGACAACCACAAATGAAAAGATCTGGGAAGCTAAATTTCAAAATCCATCAATTAGTATTCAGATTCTTGGTAATTTATAAAAATATAAACTTTTCTTTTTTTTCCTTCACAGCTATCCATTGTGCAAGTTACTCTCTATAGTGCACCTCAATTCTTTTTCTTTCTTTTTTCTTTAGTTTTTGAGGTAAAAGCAGTGTTAAAACAGGGGAGACAATTAAAAAGACCCAAGTTAAAAGAAATCCCTTTTGATCCTACAAAAGGATAAAATAAGAATGTCGAGGATCTCTCACCATGGAAAAAGGAGGTCTACATATTTCTCGAGCACTAGGCACCACTAAAAGCATCCTTTGAACTTGCAACCAAAATGATATAAAGTCATATAGTACTTGACCTAGAGAGCATGTCCTCTTCTCACCAGTAGGAGTCCTGGCTCATAATCTCCAATCTAACAATTCCTCAGTCAATCCCAACGCAAAAAGTTGGCAGTATGCCAATTAAAACTTCTAGCTAAAGGCTTATCATTTTTATCCTTAAATATAACAAATTGATTTTTTTTTCCTTTTCTTTTTTTCTTGTTTTTTTTTTTTGCATTTTATATTTTTCTTTTTCACTCTCAGTTAATTTCAAGTTCTTAATGAAAATTTTTTTCTCCTCCAGCCATATGTTATCCTATACTTTCAACGGCAGCATTACAATAGCAGAAAACTCGTAGATGGAAGCATAACCTGCGATTGTAGTCAAAACATCACGTCAAAGCAGGATGCCACCAAATGGAAACACAATCCAAATGCAAAACAGAACAAGCATATTCAACAGCAACGAAAGATTTGAACTTCCCAGGATAAAATATGCAAAGTCCAATGTATTTATCCACCAATACACATTGGCTCATAAACAAATGAATTAGACAAAAGTTATGACGTTGATATCTTCGAAAGAAGTTAAGACATTAATATATTCAGTCCATATCATGAGTGGTGAGGAAAAGACAGCCAAACAACATAAAAATTTCTCAAGTAAAGAGGGAATGAGAGAGCTCACATTGCCTACAAAGACTGAACGAGAATCTATCTCCTCTCTGTTGACCTGACTAGCAGATGCAGTTCCGAGATCTATTGGGAGATTAGAATCAATAACAGACAATGGAGTCTAACAATACACTGGAATAACATTGTTTACACATTAACATAGATAAGAATGAGAAGGGAATGAAAAAGAGAGAGAAAAACATAACAAACCACATAAAAAATGGTCTAAAAGTATAATGCAATAATATTAAGCATGAAGCCCTGTGAACTCTAAAACAGAGGTCAACAAAATTCAGTTTGAATTTGTTCATAACATGAATATTCAAATGAGTATACAAGAATATAGCTTCTCTTCACAGCCAAGTGAGAGAATGCTACTCATTAGCCAGTAACAAAACAAGCCAAATCGTAATCATCCAACCAGAAACAAAACATCTTGTAGGCAAAGGAGTTAGGACACGTTCTATGATCAATGCAGAACGAGAAATCATTTACAAAATAAAAATTAAAATAGCTACCCTGAACAGATCCCATTTCCTTCTCGACCTTGGCTTGCATCTCTTTAAGAGCAGCAGTTTCATCTTCTATATCCTTCAAGCGCTTATCCATGTCATCAAAATCCTGCACTCACAATAGCAGTGGCGTATCATCAAAATTAGGGTTTCGGATTCGAACATCAGCAGCACAGAAGAGGGAAGCGCGATTCAATGAAATCAGGTGAACTCAAAGAAACAGAGAATAGCAACAAAAGAAGAAAGAGATAATACAGGTTCGTTGTTATCTTCGGCGTTCATGTCGACGTCGTCGTTTTCCATTTCTCCGTCAAAAGAGAAACGCCGGCAGAAGCGCACCCTCCTTTCCCTTCGCCTTCTCTTTCAATTTGCGAATCAGGGTTCGTATAATAACTTGGGCCCCCTACCAAGATATTTTTTCGTAATAATTCAAGTTTCAATTTTTCAATATTTATTTGAATAGAACTCGGATTCGCCACCATAAAAAAAAAAATAAAAAATAAAAATTTAG
>NC_029794.2:9610828-9623346 GCF_000816755.2 Arachis ipaensis | reverse complement strand
TTACATAATTAGTTAACAAAAATATTGATCCCAATAATCCAACAAGAAAATATGGCTTTTCCACCCATTAAAATTGGGACTTATAGAAAATATACCATTGAAGTTGTCATAGCATATGTTTGATTGGATAATAATATTGACATATATATAAATTTTTTTACAAATAATGATTATGTTTATAAAAATTTTCAATTTACTTTTATTCTCCATAAAAAACTTTAGCATTTCAAAAGTTACTTTTATTGTAAGTCACTATCACAAAAAACAATGATTAATATCTTATTAAAACTTTAGTTGTCTAACCATTTGCATTTGTAAGTTACATTTTTTAATTGACCATAATTATGGCTTTGAACTTTTGATCATAATGATGAGTAACTATATAAAATTCTTTGCACAAAATCAAAATTTGAAATCTTAGTATAACAAAGCTAGATAGAGTTTTTGAAGTGATAAATTTTTATAATGGTATTTTAGTCTAGGAGTATCTATAGCAGAAACAAAAATAGTGTTTCCTAAACAATCATGCAAGATCAGCTTAGTTGTCATGCACTCTCATCACTCAATAATGCAGAAATTTTGCACCAATCTTATGCTATTTCCACTTGAAGGCTGCAACAATAGGCTTCACTTTTTCCATGGCCTTGATGATCACCAAGAACAAGACTCTATACAAAACCAACATCCCCAACAATATGAAAAGATCAACCCACTTTGAGTGACACATTTCCACTTCCCATAAGTCTCTTAGCATTTCTTCACCACTAATGTTCTTCATATGCTCCCCAACTTGATCATTATTATTTTTGTTGGTAAATATTAGACCTTCAAACTCATTCTTGAACAATCCTTGGTATGCATACTTGTGAATTGAAATGTAGTATAAAGGGTATTTCCAAATTGGTTTAGGAAGATCACTTGGCAACTTATAGAATCCACCATTTAACATCATTACTCCCAGAATTCCACAGCCAGTGATTATTCCAGTCAAGAAATTTGGAACCATGCTGGCAACAATCATCATAAGGCTCTCAACTAACATCACAGAAACAAAAAGGACACAAGTGAAGTACACAAAGTGTTGACAACTATGGTGAAGATTAGTTAGGTAATAAACAAGTGCTCCTGGTATCAGTGATATCAATAATATGTATGGAATGGATGATAATGTTTGTCCAATGATGTATGCAGTGACACCATAATGCCCATTAAGTCTCTCTTTTTCAAATACCTGAATGAAAAAAAGCAAGAGAAAATAGTCAAATACCCCATTAGTTAACTATATTTGGTGCCAAAAATTTGCATTTGCAAATGACATGAACATAAAAGGATTAGCCTACCTTCATTTCCTCTACAAAGGAAGGAAATCCACCAATGGTTATGAAAGTGAGGAATGTGGCCACAAACATGAGCAATGAGCCTCTAGCCTAAAATCATTAACAAGATTGATGAGTTGGTTATTCTTTGGTATATCTTTTGTATCTAGATATACATTAAGATTTGTGTTACCTGAGCTGATTCTTTGCTTGAACCAATGTTGTAGAAAATTGTACCAAGGCATATAGCCAAAGCGCCATAGATGAATAGGCGTAGCCAGTAGTAGCCTAAATCGCGATACATATTCAAGTATGATCTTCTTGTAAGAACAATGCATTGAGTAAAGAATGCAGCATTGCTTTTCTTCTCCATTGCACTAGAATCCTGCTCCCATTAAGTTTGTTTATCACTAGGTATCATATTTATACCAATCAATAAGAATGTAAGTAAATGCACTTACACCAGTTCTTATGGCAACTATTTCTGTTTGAATTTGTTGACTAATTTCAGATGATTGGTATGATTTTACAAGCATATAAATAGCTTCTTCTGTGGTAAGTCCATCAGTTAATCCTTGCTCAGGGTCCTCCTAGGAATATAAAAGTACATCAGCAAAATAAACAAATTAGTTCACAAGAGGTAGAAAAAAATTGCACTAACCAGCTCAAAATCCTTATTAATGGCTTTCACAAAATGATCAGAAGGATTCTGGAGAGTTGGGCAGGGAAAACCATTCAATGCAAAAAACTGCATGCAACTAAGAACAAGTTAGCTTCAAACTACACATGATAATAATTGTGCTGACACACATACTAGGCTTCTTCAAATTCGAACCTTATTCGCAGCAGAAGCAGGGCCAAAGTAGACTAATTTACCATTAGAAAGAAGACAAAGGTTGTGAAAGAGTTGGAAAACTTGAGTGTTAGGTTGATGAATAGAAGCAATAATAGTCCTTTGAATGCCATCAGTTTTATTCAATCTTGCTATTCTGTTCATAACATAAAAAGAAGCTGCACTATCAAGTCCACTAGTTGGTTCATCAAGGAATAGAAGGTTAGGACGTGTAATAATCTCAATGCAAATGCTAACTCTCCTTTTCTGGCCACCACTAATGCCTTTGGAACCACACCCTCCAATCCTTGTGTGAATGGCATCTTGCAAACCCATTTCCTTGATTGTGAATTCAGCTCTTTCTTTCTTTTCAAACTTGGACATTGAATCAGGTAATTGGAGTTGAGCTGAGTAGTACACTGCTTCTTCAACTGTTAGTGTGGTCAACATAGCATCATCTTGTGTTAGATATGCCTGTATATAACATGTTAAAAAAGGCTTCAGTTGAGTGTGGAAATGGTTAGAGGGAAACAAGAAAAATAATATTGTAGAAATAATTGTATTAGTCTCTTCTTACTGATGTTCCATAAGCAAGTGCTTGTTTTCGTCCATTGATTAAGATATCACCTGTCTGTTTTGCTTTTGAATTCAACCTACCTGCAATATAATTTGAACATGGCAATTAAGGCCTTAACTTGGAAGTTCTTCAGCTTTTGAAAAGGTTCGTTTTGTTGATATAATTATAATCTCTCTATGTTGCAGCACATTTTGTGTTGGTTTAGAAACTAAAGAAACTCATATTTGCCTCTATTTCTATTTATTACGATTTAAGAAAGTCGCACGTTTATTAAAATTTGGCCAGCACTTAACCAACAAAAGAAAAGTGAGTAATCCCACACAATTATATGTAATCTCACACCATTAAAAATACTAATGATGACTAATTAATGGCTATAAATCATAAAATTTGCTGACTCCTAACACTTCTCAGATAGGTACCTGCTAAGGCATCGAGAAGTGTGGTCTTGCCACAACCAGAAGGACCCATAACAGCAAGAAGCTGTCCTGGCTTGGCATACCCTGTTTGGCTTTCAAGGATTATTGCCTTCTTCCCATCCTTTCCACTTGGTTTTGACATTGTCACCCACAACTCCTCCCATGTCAAATAAACACCCTCTCTCACCACAATTGGAACATCTTGTCTTGATGACCCATCTTCAACATAACCACCTCTTCCTCTTCTTGTTCCAAGAGGTGCACAAAGAAAGGAACTCATGCTATAATTGATTAATTATTTTGTGTGTAACTTGCCTTTGTGAGTTGCGTAGCTAGTAGTTTGAGACGCAAGCTTAGTAGTTAGTTACTAACATAATGATCCAAGTGTATAGAAAATGACCTTGCATTTTAAGTCTGCTATGATGTTATGAACTTATGATGTTATTTAAAGCTGTGTTTGTTTATAAGGATAGGACATTGAGATATAGATACAGAGACATAAAATTATTTTTGACAGGTGAGATATGGAAAAAAATATTGTATCATGAGACACTAAATTGATGTATTTTGTATATTTTCTGACTGGAAAAATACAAAAATACAATATAGGTACGATCACACGTGATAGTCTTGTTATGTGCTTGATGGAGAGACAAAAAACTTAAAAGGTCAATTCTATAGTACCTATGAATTGGTATCTAAATTTTGCGTAACTTACCTTTGGTAGTAAGTTTTGATTTTTTTTAAAAAATATTTATTATTATATCTTTTAAATTAAATATTATTTTTTAATAAAAAAGCACTGTGTTTTAGACACCATAGTATTCACCGACTTTAAAAAACGTGCATTATCTTTTTCCACTGAAGAAAAGTTGGGGAAGTTAAGTAAGCTATGTATGTACTATGTAACAGTATATATGAAAGGAAAGTAGTCAGAAAAGAACAAGAGTGCGCAAATTACAGCGCCATATGCGCATATATATCCAGATACACATATACATACATGGTATTTGGTATGAGTAATTGTCTTTAAGTAGTCGCCGCCCCCACCCAATTATGAAGCTACGTACCCAATGCAACAACCAACAAGTTAACTGATCTCTTGTTCTCTTTTTTCTCTTTTTATTAGGATAGGAATAGAATATAGCACTGTACAATAAGAGAAAATTACACTCCCCTCCTTCGAAATGTTAAAATAACACTCTCATTCCCTCTATTTTATAAATGTACATTTTCTTTTCTTCTAACTTTTAAAAAACCTTCTCTTTAATCTATTTTAAACTTTTTGTATTAACTAATGTTAACTTTATCCATTTTTTAAAAAAAATATTTTTTTTTAAAAAATACCCATTAATAAAATATTTTAATAAAATACAATTTAATGAATAAAAAAAATAATTTATTAAAGGATATTTTGGTAAGCAAAATTTAATGATAAAAAATAAAATTTTTGCTAATGGGTATTTTTTTCAAAAAATAATTTATTTTTTCTTAAAAAATGGATAAAGTTAATATTAGTTAACACAAAAAATTTTAAATGAATTAAAGAGGAGGTTTTTTAAAAGTTAGAAGGGAGGAGAATGTACATTTATAAAATAGAAGGGAGGACCGTGTCATTTTAGTATCTCGCAGGAGAAGGGAGTGAAATTTTCTCGTACAATAATCGCCAAGGTTCAAGGACTATGGAAGCTGAAGTTGCCCCCACAAAGTTAAGATCTTTATTTAAAAAGCTCTACATGACTATCTTTCGGTCTTTACTCATATTCACTGTCATTGTCTATTTACATCGTCAAGTAATAGAAATGATCCTTCACTGTTTGTTCTACTGCTCTATAAGTAAAGAAGTATAGTCTCAAAGTTCTTTTAGAGACGGTCTTCTCTCATAAAATTTTGATAATTTTTGAACATGATGGATTGCAGCAATAAAAATGATTAACTCGTTGAAAAATATTGACTGAAACTCTCAATTGCTTATCATTATTTGTTGGCACTACTAAAAAACTCACAACTAGTTAGTTAGTCTTTAAAAACTACACTTCGATGTCATCTGCCATTTTTGCAAATTCGGTCAAGTTACTTTATAAAATTCCGAAAAAAAATCTCTTCTACCTCATCATGTCGTCATCTTCCTGAAGATAATTCTTAGTTTCACTCAATTCATCTTATTACTTTCTTTTTTCTAACTTATTCTTAATTTGTCTATACACAGTTGAATGTATATTATTAGTGTATTTTTTAAAAGATTCTCACCTTTTCCTATGCTATCCTATTTTAGATATCTTTATATTTTTTTTTTACTAATTAATAAAATATAACCTACTACTTTTGTTTGATATAACTAAACCAAGCCAAAGTATCAAAAAAAAAAAAAAAAACAAAACAAAACAAAAGACGTTTATTTGATTGATTAATTTTTTTGCCTTAACGGTTTTTTCATAAAATGACAATATTGTGTACAATAATTTCCATCGTTCCTACTGACGTCGTGCTAGTTTAGAAAACAAACATCCTTGCTGAATTCAATGCATGGCACTAGTTCTCATAGTTTTTCATGGAAAATTTACTATTCAACTGTTCAGAAGTGATCTTTTCATTTATACAAGACTTGAATCATAATTATAATGATTGATTATTGATTATAAAATCAAATATTTTGATCATCTTTAACTAATTCAATAATTGTTAATAATCCTACAACATTAGTTATTTTTTAAATTATAACATAAATAAATAAAAGGGTGGATTAATAGGTATTTTTCACTAGTCTAAGATTTTTTTCAATTGCACATAGTTATTTATCATATTTAATTAGTTATAATTTAAATACAAATTAAAAACAATTGTCATAATCTTTGGAGCAAATGTTAAATTAATATGCTCCAAAATATCCAGTAATATTTATTTTTTTTGGACAGAAAATTTAAGCCCAAAGCTAGGAGGGCCTTAGGCCCAAAGTAATATTAAAAAGGCACAAACAGAGGGTCAGCTGCTGGATCTAGTAAGTAGTAACACAAGACATCAGCAAACCCTTCACCGGAGCAGTCCTGAAGAAGATCGCCGTCAAGCATTGAGGGAGGAGCCTCCCATCGCCGCCACCTTTTCCAACTTGTGCCCATTAACTTCCTTCTAGGTATCATTCAAACTTTCTCTCTGGGTCATTACTCATTAGGTATCATTCAAACTTAGAACCAAACAGAGTGTTTTTGGGCCTGGAAGAGCATGGTTCAGGCCCATAAATGACATCCAAAAACCGACATTGAGAGTCGGTTATTTCGCAAAGGATTTTTATTTTTCTAGAATTTCATCTTTGAATCTGTTTCATTTCTTCTCACTTCTCAGAACTCCGTTTTCGCCTTCTTCGTCACTTTCTCACTCTTTCAAACCCTAATCTTCAGACTCCCTAGGGTTTACGCTAATATCAATTAAGAAGCATCAGAAACGCAACGAAAATGGCGTCTTTGGATCAAGAGATTGCAAAGACGCAGGAAGAGCGCAAGAAGACGGAGCAGCAACTCGCATCCCTCACTTCTCTCACCTTCGACACTGACCTCTATGGCGGTTCCGACAAGGGCTCCTACCTCACCTCAATCCCTGCCAACGAAGATGAAGAGAATATCGATGCCATGGATAACGAGGTTCATCGCAAGCTTCCCTCCTATACTGCCCCCAAATCTCTGCTCAAGGAGATGCCCGGTGGTGATGACAGCGACGCCGGATTGGGATTAAGGAAGCCGCAGAAGATTATCGACAGGGAGGGTGAGTACCACCAAAAGAGGCTCAAGCAGGTCATCTCGCCGGAGCGCCACGATCCCTTCTCTGCTGGCGAGAAGACACCGGACCCCTCCGTCAGGACCTACGCCGATGTCATGAGGGAGCAGGCGCTGAAGAGGGAGAAGGAGGAGACCTTGAAGGCCATTGCTAAGAAGAAGAAGGAAGAGGAGGAGGCTGCTAAGGCGGCGCCACCACATGCTCCACCGGCGCAGCAGCAACAGCAACAGCAGAAGCGGAGGAACAGGTGGGACCAGTCACAAGATGAGGGTGGTGCTGCAAAGAAGTCGAAAACCTCGGATTGGGATATGCCGGACACAACTCCGGGGAGGTGGGATGCCACCCCTACCCCGGGGAGGGTGACTGACGCGACTCCGGGAAGGAGGAACAGATGGGATGAGACTCCTACGCCTGGGAGGTTGGTGGATTCAGATGCAACACCTGCTGGTGGTGTTACCCCTGGTGCTACGCCTGCTGGGATGACTTGGGACGCTACCCCTAAGCTCTCCGGCATGGCTACCCCAACCCCGAAGAGGCAGGGTTCTAGGTGGGATGAAACTCCTGCTACTATGGGCAGTGCAACCCCTTTGCCCGGTGCTACCCCTGCGGCTGCTTATACCCCTGGTGTGACCCCTGCCGGTGGGTTTGGATTGGCCACTCCAACCCCCGGGCAATTGCGTGGCTCTGTGACCCCGGAGCAGTATAATTTGTTGAGGTGGGAGAGGGATATTGAGGAGAGGAATAGGCCTTTGACTGATGAGGAGCTTGATGTCATGTTTCCTCAAGAAGGGTATAAGATTTTGGAGCCACCTGCTTCATATGTGCCTATTAGGACCCCTGCGAGGAAGCTTCTCGCAACGCCTACTCCGATGGGGACTCCTCTTTATCAGATCCCTGAGGAGAACCGTGGTCAGCAGTTTGATGTTCCTAAGGAAGCACCTGGTGGGTTGCCATTCATGAAACCCGAGGATTACCAGTATTTTGGTGCTTTGTTGAATGAAGAAAATGAAGAGGAGTTGTCACCTGATGAGCAGAAAGAGAGGAAGATCATGAAACTTCTGCTCAAGGTGAAGAATGGAACGCCCCCTCAAAGGAAAACAGCTCTAAGACAGCTCACTGATAAGGCTCGTGAGTTTGGTGCTGGGCCGTTGTTTAACAGGATTTTGCCTCTGCTCATGCAACCTACACTGGAGGACCAAGAGAGGCACTTGTTGGTTAAGGTAATTGATAGGGTTTTGTATAAATTGGATGAATTGGTTCGCCCTTATGTGCATAAGATTCTTGTTGTGATTGAACCTTTGTTGATTGATGAAGACTACTATGCCCGTGTGGAGGGGAGAGAAATCATCTCTAACCTTAGTAAGGCTGCTGGTTTGGCCACTATGATTGCAGCCATGCGACCTGATATTGATAACATCGATGAATATGTTAGGAACACTACTGCTAGGGCTTTTAGTGTTGTTGCTTCAGCTCTTGGTATTCCTGCGCTCTTGCCCTTTTTGAAGGCTGTCTGTCAAAGTAAGAAATCATGGCAGGCTCGGCACACGGGGATTAAGATTGTTCAACAGATTGCTATTTTAATTGGTTGTGCAGTTTTGCCACATTTGAGATCCCTTGTGGAAATTATTGAGCATGGTCTGAATGATGAGAATCAGAAAGTGAGAACTATCACTGCTTTGTCTCTTGCTGCTCTTGCAGAGGCTGCAGCTCCTTATGGTATTGAAAGTTTTGACTCTGTGTTGAAGCCACTATGGAAGGGTATCAGGCAACACCGTGGTAAGGTGTTGGCTGCATTTTTGAAGGCCATTGGTTTTATCATTCCATTGATGGAAGCTCTATATGCCAGTTACTATACTAAGGAAGTGATGCTTATTCTGATTCGTGAATTCCAGTCACCTGATGAGGAAATGAAGAAAATTGTTCTGAAAGTGGTGAAGCAATGTGTGAGCACCGAGGGTGTGGAGGCGGATTATATTAGAAATGATATCCTCCCTGAGTTTTTCAGGAATTTCTGGGTTAGGAGGATGGCTCTGGATAGAAGAAATTATAAGCAACTTGTCGAGACTACTGTAGAGATTGCTAATAAAGTTGGTGTTGCTGATATTGTTGGAAGGATAGTTGAGGATCTTAAAGATGAGAGTGAACCTTACAGGCGAATGGTTATGGAGACTATTGAGAAGGTGGTCACGAACTTGGGATCATCTGATATAGATGCAAGGTTAGAAGAGCTTCTCATTGATGGTATTCTATACGCATTCCAAGAGCAGACCAGTGATGATGCTAATGTGATGCTTAATGGGTTTGGTGCTGTTGTGAACTCCCTTGGGCAGCGAGTGAAACCTTATCTTCCTCAGATTTGTGGTACCATCAAATGGCGTTTAAACAACAAGAGTGCAAAGGTGAGACAGCAAGCAGCAGACCTTATTTCAAGGATTGCTGTTGTTATGAAGCAGTGCCATGAGGAACAACTGATGGGCCATCTTGGTGTTGTGTTGTATGAATATTTGGGAGAGGAATATCCCGAAGTTCTTGGGTCAATTTTGGGAGCTCTCAAGTCAATCGTCAATGTTATTGGTATGACGAAGATGACTCCACCTATCAAAGATTTGCTTCCCAGGTTGACACCAATTTTGAAGAATAGGCATGAGAAAGTGCAGGAAAATTGTATTGATCTTGTGGGGAGAATTGCTGACCGTGGTGCAGAGTTTGTGCCAGCTAGAGAATGGATGAGGATCTGTTTTGAGCTTCTTGAGATGCTGAAGGCACACAAGAAGGGAATTCGAAGGGCGACTGTGAACACTTTTGGTTATATTGCAAAAGCCATTGGTCCACAGGATGTCTTGGCAACTCTTCTGAATAACCTCAAGGTGCAGGAGAGGCAGAACCGTGTCTGCACTACTGTAGCAATTGCAATAGTTGCAGAGACGTGCTCGCCTTTCACAGTGTTACCTGCTTTGATGAATGAGTACCGTGTGCCAGAGCTCAATGTGCAAAATGGTGTCCTCAAGTCACTCTCTTTCCTCTTTGAATACATTGGTGAAATGGGAAAGGATTACATCTATGCTGTGACTCCATTGCTTGAGGATGCTCTCATGGACAGAGATTTGGTTCATAGGCAGACGGCAGCTTCTGCTGTGAAGCACATGGCGCTGGGAGTAGCTGGATTGGGTTGTGAGGATGCTCTAGTTCATTTGCTGAACTATGTCTGGCCAAACATTTTCGAAACCTCTCCTCACGTGATCAACGCTGTGATGGAAGCCATTGAAGGGATGAGGGTAGCCTTGGGTGCTGCCGTTATTCTCAACTACTGCCTCCAAGGGCTGTTCCACCCAGCAAGAAAGGTTAGGGAAGTGTATTGGAAGATCTATAATTCACTGTACATCGGAGCTCAGGATGCTCTTGTAGCTGCATACCCCATCTTGGAGGATGAGCAGAACAATGTGTACAGCAGACCAGAGTTGATGATGTTCGTGTAGATCATAGTTTAGGCACTAATTGATATCTGTTGTTTTAAGCACTTGTCAGTATTTTTATTATGTCCATATTAACAATAATGTTTTATCATAGCTGGACTTACCTAGTGATGCCTACTTTTGAACGCTAAATTTATATCCTTCTACGTCGTACTATTATTATGCATGAATGAATGAGGAATTCTTCTATCAGCGGTGTCTTGTTAATATGCAGTGGCTTCAAGAGTTCAATAAGTCGCTTGATGATTTTGATACATGAATAGCATTTAGGGGTCGAGTACAATGGTATATGCGTGAATTTCCTGTGTTCCAGTATATGACTAACTACTGTAATGCTTAAGTTATACCCTTGTGAGTTCTGTTTTGGATTGGTGATGTTATTAGCGATTTTTCGTGTATCTTATTTATACACTTCTAAGTCTAAACAAATATATGAACCCGTTGGACTGATTTGTTGAGAATTGATCTGAAGCATAGTCATATTATTCATTAGCCTACTGAGTTGGCTTCATCTCTTGGCAAGGTTAAATTTTTGGTAGCTGGTTAATGGGGTTTGAAGTGTGCTTTTCGAGGTTGTTAAGAAGTTATTTACTTATTTTCATTGTTTGATCAGCGAAACTAGAAAAGATTGTGTTTTTGAGAATGAAAATTGCCTTAGGATTACTCATAATGCTTGGTATAATTAGGACCAAAGATACCAATGAAAGCCTTAGATAGCTAGCTTTCTGAGGCTGTTATACCAAAAGAATACTACTGTTAAAATTAAATTCAATAATGTAAAGAACTGGAAGCATGACGAAAACTGATCATGACCCTGCAATTAACGCGTGTAATTTCTTGTGGTTTGTGATCATTTGCTATCAATTCTAATCAATAATGCAAATAAAGGAATAAGTTTGCCACGTAAGCAAGCAGTTCACAATATCCTATCCTTTCTTCTTCACAGCATGCTTGAATATAACATTTCTAATCCCTTTCAAATTCCGATTACATTTCACAACCACCTAGGGTCAGTATTGATAACTACGATCACATGATTGAATGTGGTTTTCGGGGAAATGAACCAGTTGCAGGATCTCCGATTGTCATTGCAAAAATTGTAGGAGGCAATGGCATGATTCGAAAATATCAGCTGCTAGTGAATGAATCATATGAATGTGTCTGAAAATCACTGCGGATTGGCGAAAAGATACTGAAGTAAGGGAGCAACAACTGCTATGCTTAAACTGTTTCCTAGCAAAGCATACCTGCAAAAGAAAGTAAGATTGATAAGATAAACAAAATCAATAGAATTAAGCATGCCAATATGGACACTTATCTGACCTTGGGTCATGAAAAGCAGGTAATATTGAACTCAAATTCTAGACAGCAATAACTACATCCAATGGATGTTTCTACATGGAATTGACGCTAAGGTATGAAATAGTAAATGGCATACCGTTGTTTGAGACTAATGTGATCTGGAAACTTGAAATCTTCAGGAAACGAATGAATGTTTGCAACCTAGTCATGGGACAGCAAGAAGTACCTTGTAGATTAGTTATATGCACTGAAATGAAGACAATACAATTTTACCGAGCATTAATGCTAAGTACCAAAATAGAAGCTATAGAATAATGGGATATAAAGAAATCACCCACCTCTCTAGGGGTAAAATATCTAAGGCACTGCTCCTTCAATGATGCTTTGTCCCTCTTCTCTGGCTAAATGTACAAAATGGATGACATCAAAGAGTGAGAACAGTTTCATAGGTACCCAATGTGGTAGACTGGTAGTAATCCCAAAGATTGTATCAACAATTTAGTCCATCAAAGTCACAACTATGAATAGCTACCAAAAATGTTAGATATAATGATGATTGTAAAGCACAAACAGCATCATAGTGCTTGAAAGGCAATAACATGAATTACATTGTTATGAGAATACATTAAACAATACATCAAAAAAGATTTCTACCAATTAGAAATCCTACCTGAACAGTCGCCAAAAGGGATCCAGTTCCCTTCACATATCTGTAATAACTTTTTGTAAAACAGCAGCAGCGCTTTGAATCAGGATAGACAACATCTAGGCTCTTTTAAGGAAACAAGAGTTCAGAAATAATACTACTACTAAACACCCCCCCCCCTCCCC